>NC_056735.1:491307906-491607906 GCF_019279795.1 Protopterus annectens | reverse complement strand
CAACACTCTAAACCATGGAGATGGCTCCCTGAAATTGTGTTTTGATAAACACATATTGCCAAACATGGACTGACAGTACAACTTACCAAGCAGAACACTATGTAACTATGCTTTCCGTGTGTGTATGTGTATGTGGGGGGGGGGGCTCTAAAATTACAGTGGGTCTCTCTGTACTTCACAATCATACTGCTCACCTACCTTGTGCAACTCACTGGTCCACATTCATTAAGATCTGTTAGCTGAAAACAATTTGGAAAACTGTATTTTGCTGTACCATCAATAACCACTCCCTTTAAAGCATCCAAAATAGTTGTTACACATTTGCTTGTATATCAAGTTCCTAGTTTTCAAGGACTAATAAGAATAAAAAGTGGTACTGATATAATAGGTTAACTCCAAGATATAAAGTAGGCACGCACGCACACACACACACACACACACACACACACACACACACACACACACACACACACACACACACACACACACACACACACACACACATGCCAAAAAAAATCACAAATGGGATTGACATTTAATATGTTAATATATACATTGTTATGTTTGTACATGTGAAGCCCACATAACTGCTCTCTAGTAATAGATGTATATCTCCCAGAACAAAACATACAGATGCAGAATCAAGATCATGAGGCCAAGAAGACATTTGGATTGCAGGTTAGTCATCAGGGACTGATAGAATATAAACAAAGAGAAACGGATAGGAGAATCATAAATGAAAGACCTGCAGTGGTTGAGGTTTAAATTGAATCTAGAACAGAAGCTGCTGTTAAAAAGGGATAATTAGCAGGACATATAAAATATTGAACGGTAACTATAGGAATCAATCAGAAGAGGTCAGAAAAGAGTTTGGAAGAGCGATTAGATATGCAATTCACAAAGAAACATTGGGAGGAGATATGTATGGCTCCCAAATATGCAACAAAATCTATAAAATTTAGGATTGTTGCTGGGAAGTGTTTGCATAGAGACTTTTATGCTCCAAGTAAACTCCAAAGAATTTTTCCTCAGGCAGGTGGAGGTGTGATGGGGTCAGAAAGAGGTAACTATCAACATGTGTTTTGAAAGTGTAATGAGTTGGCAGACTAAAAATTCCCTACAGAGTATTGTGTTAGGAATACTGGGTAAGCAATGAGTGTAACTAAGGAAATGATTTTGTTGCGCTGGGATACAGGATCTGAACTGCCTAGACACAATAAAGCCTTGTTAAGTTTAATTCTGGTGGCTGCCAAAAAAGCAATTACTAGAAAATGGAAATCAAAATCAAAACCAACTATACATGAAGTAGTAAATATTGTAACAGATATAAAAGAACAGGAAGTGGGATCTTTAGAAAATGGTAGGCATGATTACATAGACAAAAATGGAAACTGTGTGAACAATACATGCAGAAAAATGGTTTGGAGGAGGAATGACATTTAAAAGAATGCAGGAATTGAATAATTTATGTAATTTTGCTTAGATTATACATCACATATATTGTTATATATCCTACAATGTTTGTAAATGTAAACTTGTTAATATGGTTTGATTACTTTTATATAAATGTAAGTTTGCATTTGTCAGAAGTGATAATTCAGTAAAGGTGTTTAAAAAAAATGCAGACAGCCTCTCCTATTATGGGTAACCAAAGAGTGCAGTCAGGAATAACACTGCTGGGGAATGGACTCATCCACTTAAGAGACCAAGAAGAGGCAAGGCAGATGCTAGAAGCCCTCCTCAGTTTGTGAGGAGCCATCTTTTTGTGGGTTGTCTAGGCCTAAAAGGAGAAGTAGGGATGGTTAAAGGTGGTCCCTACATGATAGAAAGTATCTACTTATTCTTCAAAAGGTCATGTATTAAAAGGTCTTGTAAAGACTAATCAAAGAAAACATGTCCTTGAAAAGAGGATCCAAGATAATCTGCCTTGAACTCCTGCTTATGGGAAGATATCCTCAAACAACACATGCTGCATAGGTACATGGCAGAGCCTGTGGCCAAATAGCTATAGTGTCAGCAAAGTCAAAATTATGGTGAGCAATATGGATGTCCACTCTACCAGCAGTAGACAAAAACTATTTCACCACTCTCTTTCTGAGCCCAAACTAAAAGATGAAGGAAAACTTCTCTACTGCCTGCTTCACTAGGAAGGACTGCACTATGGGGCAGGTGAGAAAAAACACTGAAGGTACTAAGCACTAACATGTCATAGGAGAACACTCATATTGACTCTGTCTGAGGCTTTAGAGTCTGTCTGGCAGCAAGGGGTCAATATGCTGAAGTCTCTGGGCTCCGTGGTGGACTTAAGAGATCATATAAATGTCAGCCCCAGAATGCCTAGCCATGATTCTACTTCATTCTACTAGGGACTTGGAAGACAGCATGTGCTTTCTTGGAAGCTGCAGAAGCAGAGTGTAAGTACTTTCAAGACACCATTAAGGCATCTGATAACTAGTATTACATGTGGATCACCACAGGATGCCTCACCATATACCCCAGATGCTCATTTAGATTTTTTTTTGTAGGCAAGAAAGTGGGACCATAGGCCAGTCTTAAGTTGATGAGACTAAATGTTTCTCTGAAGGAAGAGGAATCATAAATGGTCGGGTGGTGGGCTGGGGTGGGAAGGAGTTATTATCCCCGTATGTCTAAGACATGTGGCCTTTCACATGTCAGACTCCTTAGGAACACTTGGAGATCCTTTCTTCAGTAAGGCCTAGGAACAAAAGAGTAAATAAAACTAACCAGCTCCAGCACAGACACTGAATGATTTTAAAAGATTCTCTACAGAGTACTTTGACAGCAATGCTAGAGGAATAAATGAGAGCAACTAAAGACATTTTTTTTCAGCTGGGATATATGATCTCAAGTCCCTAGACAAGCTTCCAGCAGAATGAAGTAGAATCAAAGCTATTGTAAATATCATTGTCTTGTCCTATTTTGTTGCTGTTTGTGGAGCTTTTTGCCTGGGCCTCCACTGAAAATGGACATATATCCAGCTGGACTAGCCCGGTCAACAAATGTAAAATAAAATAAAAATAAATAAAATAGCTAGGCATTCTGGGACTGACTTTTATACGATCTCTTAAGTCCACCACGGACACCTTACTAAGTTTAATGCTGTTGGCTGAAAAAATACTAGAAAATGTAAATCAATATCTGTACCAAATTTAAAAAAAGTTTTAAATGTTGTAAAGTAGATGAAAGAAATGGAGCTGGACTCTTCAGAAAAAGGAAAGCAGCAAATGTGATAGAAATAAATGGAATGTATGGAGACAATACATGCAGAACAACATTAGGAAGGAAGAGTGAGGTTTAAAGGAAGGCAGGAATAGAGTAATTTATGTAATGTTGCAATGAATTAAAGCTGTTAAGAAGAAAACATATATGAGATGCATTACAATAATAATGACAAAAACTATGGTTTGTTTTCTGTTAATATATGTGAACTTGTGTTGCAGTTTAAAATGTGACGATCTTATAACAATGTTTAACAAAAACGTTTATGTTGTAATCATTACTGAAGAGAATTTGAATGGATTTACCTTTGTAAACATATTTCTGTGCCTGTTTGGGTTAGAAGATGTCTTGTAAGTGTTTTAGCCCTATAGAAATGCGTGTGCAAAAGACAGAAACTGAAGTGAAACTAAACAGTTCCATCGGCTGTGAAGAAGTTTGTGGCTATCATACTTTGCAATGTAAAGTAAGTTTAATAAATGTAAATTAACATTTTCAATCTATTTATATAACATTTTTGTTGAACATTACACATTTTCTCTCAGCTGAATGATGTTACACAGTGGCAATTTACTTCTAAGGCACATCTGAGGTTTCCTCTATAACCACTTTTCCTTAAATGACGACTGGAGTGTGAAAACAACAATTAGTTATGATTTCACAAAATCAGTGTATAGAGTTATAACCAGTAAATTAGACTTTGACTGGCAACAGCACAATATGAATGCAAAAAAGCCAAGTGTATCCTGAAAATTACACTTCTCAAAACAATTTATATAATTTAATGTTCCCTTAGAGTTTCTGACTTTTCAGGTAAATAAATATGAACAACATTGTGAGGCAATCTTTGCAGATGTGTGCTTTTCTTGTACTTTTCAGATTTTATTTTTTCTCATGCTAGATCTTAGCATTAATGTCTCTTTCACAGACACACCGGGGTTTTCAATCATTCTTTGCCATAGCTGTTGCTCCTCTCCACGGGCATCCATCCAGTCCACTTTATTTCCATAACTTACACCTGGAAAACAATGAATAATGAATATAACCCATTATTAAATGCACATTTCAAGACATATTACACTTTTTTATAAATTAAATCCTCATACTGGATGGATGAATTCAAACTTCAAAGTGTCATCAGGCTTAAAGACAGTAAATTATAGTTTGTCTGTTATTTTCAAACTAGAAGTCTTGAAGGGATTTAAAGGAGACTGCCTGTACGCTGATCCTTAGCTCTTCTCAAGAAGTGGAATAGTTGCTTTTATTACATTTCTGAAAAGGGAAATAGTCAATACAGTAAATTTATCTGATTCCATATTAGCATAACTGAAAAATGTCTACCATATGTACAGTCAGCTTTTTTTTTAATTGTAGCTTTCCAATATGAGAATTTTTACCTATGAAACCATAGCTTTAGCCATTTAGCATGTCTACCTATAAACTGTGTGTACAGTATTCAGGCAATATGCATTTAAATAAGCATCTCCATTACATTTGTCATTTCAAATGTTACTGCTTTAGCTGAACTTTAAAACTGCATGAGCATCCTCACAGAAGGTGAGGCAGGGGCTGACTGTCATTCTGCAGGAATTCTTGTGCGTGCTAGGCTGCATACAGAGCTCAGATATCAGACTTCATTTACCCCCTCCCAAATTCTTTGACTCAAAAGATGTCTCCCTGTTGCCATCGAATCCTGTGCTGATTTCCTTTTCCCTTCGCTTCCTTTTCTCCCAGGGAAGGAGTGTAACTATTAATATTCACGATCTCTCAGTCTTAGTTCATCCTCTGACTACCTGTGCTTATCATCATACCAACATTCCAAACGTCATCCAATCAGTGCACCAGTAAGCCAGTTTGGCATGAAAGTCCTTTTTACATGGAAGATGGATGCACATGGCATTAACATGTTTTCCAACTCCATGTTATGATCTCCACAGTAAAAAATACCTTTAAATTATGACATTCACATGAAACACTTCTTGAACCCTTCATCAAAAAAGATGCATCCTTACAGCTATTTTTCTTCCAATCAGTAAATAAACAACCAGATGTTCATGCTTAAGGTAACTGTATTGAAGACATAGTAGTGAAGCAGTCCCATCTATTCTTACTAGCCATAATAACTCTACTTTGTTAAATTACCGTCAGTTTTTATGGTATTTTGTTTGGTTATTTTGTGCCTAAAACTCACTGCAACCAGTTGACACAAAGCATACCATAATACGGCATACAGTAAATAATTACTAAATGCACAGATGGAATACAAGTTGAAATACATAATTAATATGAAATACATAATCTGCAGTTATGCATAATCAAAAATAAAGGTACAATGTATTTACAAAAACAAAGAAATTGCGCATGAAATAAATATTTCTGTCACTTCAAATATAAATGAATTAACATTGTCTGCATTTTAGCAATGAAAAAGTAGAATTAGTTCAAAACCATTATGTTATCCTGTCAGATGTGGCATTTTCTGAATGCTGTAATTCAGTCAACTTTTTAATTAATACAGATATAGAAACTGCTTTTTAAGTGATAAGATCAAACGCTATAGGCTTAGAACATCAGCGTGCTGCTAAGATTTAAAGAGCAAAACATTCAGGTTATTAGAATGTACCCTAAATTATTACAAAGAGATTCTCTCAAAAACATCATTTTATACTAGATATAAATATGTTCTCTATTTGAAACATGCATATGCTTTTGACTATGAATCTAGCATACTGAATATATTAATTCGCTTCTAAGCAACCTTGGCAATAACAAATAGGAAAACTAAGTTAAGCTGGCCACACACCCTTCCTCTTTCTGTAGTACAACATGTTGGCAATAACAAATAAGTTAAACTACCAGTTGGCCATTCTAAGCGGCATTACTTAGCTGTTAAAAATGAATGTTCCTGCAGCCGACCTGGGGAATGAAAGCAATAACAAAGCACCATTAAAGAAAGCAATAACAAAGCATACAAAACTAAGTAAAACTGCAGCTGGCTGTTGCTTCTAAGCATGTTACTTAGCTGTTAAAAAAGCAACAAGTTGGCTGTTAACGTTCCTGCAGCTGACCTGGGGAATGAAAGCAAAAACAAAGTTCTGTTAAGGACAAACTATTAGTTAAATGTTGCTGGCCGTTGCTTCTAAGCGCATTAGCTGTTTGCGCCATTAAAGTAAAAGACAGCAGCACAGTTTTTCTTACTTCTTACTTGGAGGAGCCGGAGCATACCTGCCTGTGACCAGTAATTGTCTTCCTTAATTCAAATGCGGCTCCTAAGCAGTCAGGGAATTGTACACATGCTATGGCCACTAAGCCTGCCCTTCAGTCAATTCCGACATGCTGGCAGGCTGTTTATGGAGCTGGCATCATCATGCATGGCTCTGCACATGATGACGCCAGCTGAAAAACAAAAACATTTAAAAAAAGCAGAGAAATTTGGAAATTAAGGGGTGCCACTTGGGATTCATAGCACCCCATTATTTGGACCTCAAAACCAGTAAAAACCGAGAAATTTGGTATGGCTGAGAGGTATATATACGTCTATAATTCCAAATTGTGTCTCTTTTATAACTGAACTCTATTTAATATGTACGGCTGTAATTCCTACAACTGCTCTCCTATATAGTTCCTACAGTCATAACAACCAGTGCACTGTGGCAAAGAGAACAATCCAGCAGGTGAACATCCTCTCAAGAAAAAGATAAAAAGGTAAAAAGATGATTTTATTAAAATCACACCAGCACTCCAAAAACAAAAGTTAAAAAAGTTGAGCTAAAAATACTTTCATCCTCTAAGCAATGTAAGGTACTACATCAGAACTAATACACAAAATCAACTGCAAAAGTTTAAACTGCCTGCTGCAAACATCAAACAATTATAAACAAAATGAGAGAAATCATCAAATGAAATATAGTGTCAGTCAATATTCATATAATGGTCAACATATAACATAAAAACATTATGATGGGGGCAGACTCCATTAATGCGTGTAGTGTGACCATGCACTTTCCATAAGTGGAACACGTTAAGCAACACGCTGGTACTTTATCTGAGCAAAACAGAAGTAACTATTTCCAAAGGAAAGGCAAAAAAAAAAAATACTGAGTTGCAGAAAGGTTGTTTGTTTTTTTGGCTTTTCCCAGTTAGGGGTCACCACAGCGGAACTCCAGTCCGCTAATGATTGGCAGTTGATTTTTATGGTGCTGAGTTGCCAGCCCAACACCCAACCTTCAGCAAAGGCACGCCCATTCACACATGTCTTTCAGCGGCCATTTGACTGCAGGGAGGACATGCAGACTCCACACAGAAGGCACTCCAGCTGAGAATCGAACAGGAGAACCTCTTGCTGTGAGGCAACAATGCTACCGCTGTACCACCACGGATACAGAGTTGCAGAAATAAAGATTTAAAATCTTCTCACACTCCTAAAATTTATCCTAGGGCCAAAAACATAAGGAAAATGCTGCATTACTATGAGGAAACTGCTGAAGAAGTCAGTATGGGGTTATGCAATACCCTACGAAATCAGCAAAAAAAGTTCTTAGAGTCTAGAGACAAGCAATGAAATTTTATCAATTCAAATGCTTGCTTCACCGCAGCTACAATGAATACTGCTACTGAAGGTCTTAAAGATGAGGAGCAACACAAACAAATGACAGCAGTATAGTGTTTCATTAAATGATACTTCTTCATTAAATGTTGCTAGAATGGATGAACTGAAAAATTTCATGAAAAAAGCTTTCTGAAAAATTTTGCTCAAAAGTCACAAATGGTAGTGGATATGTTAAATGGACTGGAGCTTACTGTGGCTAATTTTACACAAATTCAGAATAAAGTCACAGAAACTGAGAAATGATGTACAAAATAAGCTTTACAAATTAGTCATTTGGGAGAATAGTAAGAAACTCAGGATTTTAATATTAAGAATAGGAGGATGAAGTTGCCAAGATACAAAAGAAGCATACCTTTTGTAAGCTCAATTAACTGACTTTGAGGCAAACTGCAGAAGGAGGAACCAGGAATTTACATAAATTTCAGAGGAATGGGATGGAAAATATGCTGCAAGGAATTTTTTTCAGCTTTAACATATGGTAAAGCTGAATCTACATGAGTGAAGATGGACAGATATTGTTATGTAGTACTAAGAGGTCAGCAGGGAAATTCTAATAATATTAGAGTGTTGTGATGATGTGAGGTATTGCCAGCTATGCCAGAAGTAGGACAGTGGGTGTCTAACATATGCCAGCATAGCTAGCTGGAGTTTTGTAAAGAATTATATGTAATTTGTATATCAAACTGATTTGTAGAGGTGCTTGTGTTGAAAATGTATTTGTAAAGCTGCTTGTGTTAAAATTATACCAACAGTGGGTCCTGCTGGACAGAAAAAAATAAGTACATCTGTATGTCAGACTGTATTATAACTGTTGAAATTAATGTTGTAGGATACTGGAAGAGAAGAGGTTAATCTCAGTCCAGCTAACTTTGAAAAGTAGTCTGAAATTAAATTACCTAGTAGGCCATAAAGATTGTAGCTTACAGTTCTGACTGCAGCCAGAGACAAAATGTCTGTTAAAGACAAGGACTAGGAACCTGCTATACTGTCCTTAGTAGTGAACACATTGCTACCCTGGAAGGGTGGAAGTGTTAAAATGGTTTTATGGCTTCCAGATGCTATAACACATCTTAGCAAAATTCTGTCTGTGTGTATGGTAACAAATATGTGCAAAATTCTTGTTCATTTTCTAGTAAAGTGGGGTAGTATGGGAACCAGAAGTCAGATGACCAGATGTCATTCTGTAATCCAGCACTGAAATGATGTATTAATATTAGATTAGACAGAACTCTCACTGCAGTCTGTTTTTTGAAACCTGACATAAAAGGATCACTCATCCACTTCATCTTGCCTTGCTTTAGTAAGTAGCCAGGAAATAGTAATTCTTTAGATCAGTTAGGAAAATATAATAAGATTAGTTAAGTACTATTTTTCTGTATCTGTGTGAATCTATTCATCCATGTTATTTTAATATTTACTGTGGCTGAAACTCTGGTGTTTATTGTAAATAGATATTTCATGTTTTCATGTTCTTTTATTATTAAATATATTTAAAGTTTCCATTGTGGCTGGTCTTTTAGAGAATTATTTAACCTTTGACAGTACTTATATTTATTTGGTGACACTGTGGCTGCTCCTGAAAGCCTTGCTGTTTGGTCAACATTACCATTTGTATTAATATTAACTTTACTCAGTATAACTGGGTATCCTTGTAAGAGCCTTAGAGTAGCTGGCTTTAGAGTGTCTTGGTGGCAGTAACTACCTTATAGTCTGGACAGAGGGGAAACCAGAAGTCAGATGACTGGCTAGTTAATCTGTGCCTGTCTTTCCTAGGTGTGTGTGTGTGTGTGTGTGTGTGTGTGTGTGTGTGTGTGTGTGTGTGTGTGTGTGTGTGTGTATATATATATCTCAAAGGGTGTGTGTGTGTCAGCTCCTTGGAGCAGGAACACACAGCACTGGTCCACATGGCCAGGGACACTCAGCAGAGGACTCAGCTGTATAGCTGTGCCATTGGGGAGTCTTATTGGGGGAATGGAGAGAGAGAGAGAGAGAGAGGGAAACCCAGACCCCTGACTGATTGTGTTCCCTGTGTGCTTTTAAGGGGAAATTGTGCTTGGTGCAGAGAGCTGCACCTGGAAATACTGTGTGTATCTATTTTTGTGCCAAGTGAACATCCCTCACCAGTGTCAGTGGTGAAGATTCAGGCTCCTCAATTACTGACTGAGAGGATGGATGTCACAGGTATGATAAAGGTAAAGACAGAGATAGAATATCAACAGTTGTCATAAGGAAAGAGCAATACAATATGAAGATGTTAAAATTTCAATTTTTGCTAATCTGCCATGAGAAATTATTAAACAGAGAAAAGTGTTCTCTGAAATTAGAATTGTGCCTTGGAAGAAAAACATTAAATCAATCTTTTTCTACTTATCTAAGTTAAGAATTGTATGGAAGTGTGTATTCATGTTTGACTCATTTTCTAAAGCCAGGCATGAATTAAGCATCTTCAGAATTATTTAACTCTGTTTCTAGTATAGATTCCCAGCTGGCTTCTTCAATATTGTTACATGGAATTTCAAGTTCTGCTTAATTGTAAGACTGAAACATTTATTTTTCCTTGGACTTTTTTCATGTGTTTTCTTTTTCATCATGGGTGTAGTGTGGGAATTCTTTCTCTTTTTAACATTAAAATGTTTAGTCCACTGGAATTAAGGTATCTGTTTGTTTTATATTATATATAAAAATGTTTTGCAAAGTATTGATTATCAATGTTAATGGTGCACATACTATTTCAAAATTGTGCAATGTTATGAGTTTCAGGCATAACTAGCCAGAAAATATATTTCTTCTCCAGGAAATCCACTTTGATCAAGCTATATATAACAGTTTGTTGAAAAAGTATAATGGAGCAAGAGTTTAGTTATCTATGATTGTACTGTCATCTTTCCAACTGTTAGCTATAATTTTGAAAACTACACATTTATATAGTATAAATGACACTTTTATTGGTATGAAAGGAAGGATAGTAGTTTCTTCTATAACAAATTATAATGAAAAGATTACTATTATATCTGTATATGGACCTTTTAATGACTATCCTGTCTTTTTGGGTAATTTAACAGATGTTTTGCAGCTCTTTATAATATGTCTCTGGTGATTTGGGGAGGACTGGAATACAGTTATACATCATGAACGTGATATATCTTTTTTACCAGTTCAGAATTCATAACACATGAAATATGGTAATTTTGTTAATAAATTAATGGTACAAGAAAATTTGTCAGAAATTTGGAGACACAGAAATCCAAATTTGAGTTTTATATATATATATATATATATATATATATATATATATATATATATATATCTGTATATATATATATATATATATATATATATATATATATATATATATAGATACACACACACACACACACGTGTGTGTGTGTGTGTGTGTGTGTGTGTGTGTGTGTGTGTGTGTGTGTGTGTGTGTAAATACTAGTTATATTCAAGAACTGATTATTTCTTAATATCACCTGATCTAATATTAAGAAATGTATATATATTAATTGGTTTCCTGTAGTGGAAATAAATAATAATACAAACCAAGTGATATTAGATTGCTGTTTAAAGCATGAAAATGCTTTAACCATGAACCATGAAAACCACTCTGCATATCTGAAGTTACTAGAATCACTTACCATTTACCCAACACTCTACTCATGGACGATTTTAACTACCCCTTCATAAACTGGGAAATATACACGACCATGGACAAGCAGGCTTAGAGATTCCTGGACTTTGTCAATGCAAATACTCTGGAACAGCTGGTCTGCACTCCCACTAGCGTCTTAAATATCTTTGATGTAGTACTCACAAACATGGGGAGTGTTGCATGCCCCAGCATAATGTCCTCATTTGTAAGATCAGATCATAAATTTGTCTCCTTTGAAATAAACCTTAAAGAATTTTTCCAAAGTAAATTAGTTTCTATTAAGTGACAGTATAGGTAATTTTAAAGCTTCTTCTAACCCTGAAAATGGAGGCCTATGCAGAAGTATACATAAATGCCCTGTACAACAACTTAAATGACTGCATAGAAACAGCAGTACCTGACTGAACTAAACCCAGGTCTAGCTGGAAAAACAAGTCACACCGGTGGACCCATGGTATAAATAGACTATATAACAGAAGGAAGAAATTCCTTTCTAGAAGTAATTGTGAGGGTGCACAACAGAGAAAAAAAATCCCTTAGTTTCAACAGGCAAATCAGGGAACTAGTCAAATCTTCAAAACTGAAATAGGAGACTAAAATAACCACCCAAGTGATGGATAAAAACAAAGCATGGATAAAAACAAAGCATTTTTAGTTATGCCCAAAATCTTAAGAGAAATACTCAACAATGTGCTAAGTTGGCTGTAGATGGCATTACCTATACAGCCAAAGAAATAGCAAACCTGCTGGACAATAAATTCAACTCAAATTTCACTCCCTCATCACCTCCAGTCACTCTTCATGAAATACCACCTACCATTCCGTTGCCTATTATCACAAAAGAACAGGTTGTCGCTATGCTCCCTAAAGCTAGAAACATGACATCATTGGGTCCTGACAAAATCCCAAAGTGCCTATTAAATAGCTTGAAACTTGACCTAGCAGAATCACTCAGACGTCTGTTTAACCACAGTCTCCAGAAAGCTTTGTCCCAGTAGAGTGAAGGGCAGCACCAGTCATCTTTCTGCACAAGAGGCGACCATCAATACATGCATACATACAAATAATTCAAGCACAGGCTTTAATGCCCTCCTAGCCTGCCAATATACCAAAACACTTGTTCCCATAAGTGTTCAGACTGTTTTTAAAATATCTAAACTAGTACTTGCTTTAATGTAATTTGGTAGTCTGTTCCATGCATCAGCTGCTCTCTCAGAGAACCAATTAGTGCATTTCTCATTCCTATAGAATCTTCTACATACGTTGTCTGATGATTCTCTACTGCTTTTTGATAACCCCAAATATTCTCAGAGATAGTTGTCTCTAAATGCCCTATATACCTGAATAAGATCTCCTCTTAGATATCTATAAGAGACTCTGTACAAGTTCTACTATTTTAATCTTTTGTAATAACTTATTTTTTGACGTCCATGGATGCCCTTGGTATATTTCCACTGTACTCTTTCTAGTTTACTCATGCTTGTTTTCTTATAGGGTTTCCATATTGTTATTCCATACACAAATTTGGGTCTAATGTAACTAACAAACAATGACTGCATCATTTCTGATTTCCTATATTTTATAAATATTTTTATATAACCTATAGTTCTATAACTATCACTAACCAATTGGTTGATGTGATTAAAAAAACTCACAGCTGGATCTACCCATATACCCAGGTCCTTAAATGAGTCTACAGTTTCAATCACTGTGTGCTGTATTAAATATTCACATTTCAGTTTATATCTCCCAAATCTCATATGCTTAGTTTTTGATGTCTTTATCAGTATATTATTCTCCTGTGCCCAAATGGTCAGTTTATTCAAGTTCTTTTGCAGACATGCTTTATCTGTAACACATGCAACCAGTTTACCCAGTTTCAGGTCATCTGCATATAGACTGCAGAATGCCTCAGTTGAAAAAATAGGTCTGAAAGATACAATCTAAACAAGCAAGGGCCTAAGACAGAGGCCCTGTGATGACACCCTGACTGTAACTAAGAATTTCACCTAACTGCTTTATGATACTTCCCATGCCCTATTTGTAAAACCATGCAGCTATCCATCTTATCAAGTGTACATCAATACCTAGTTCTTCTAATTTATTGATCAGTGTTTTGTGTACGACAATGTCAAATGCTGAAGTTAAATCTATATAAATTACATTGCAACATAATTTTTCATTCCTAGCTGTTATTATATTGTTATAGAACATCATGTTACAGGGGGTAATAGATCTATTTTCAACATATGCATGCTGATATAGGGTTTCAAGTCACAACCTATCCATTTTTGACAATAATTATCCAGTACTACCTTCTCTATTATTTGTCCACAACATGAAAGCAGACTTAAGGGTCTGTCTGACTCTGGGTTTGTCCTACTCCTGTTTCCCTTAAAGACAGGTTTAATAAGCGCATGTCTCCAATCTTGAGGAATCTCCCCACATTTATATGACCTAGTAAATAACAGATATAATGGTACCGTAAGGTCTTGCTGAAGTGGTCCAGGTCATTATTATTAATTCTGTCTCCTCCCTGTGCTTTGTTTGGATCCAGTTTGCACAGTTCTTTTTCAATATAATCTAATTTGATTCCATTTTCTGAGGTTACCTGGATGTCACTAGGACAACCTATCACTTGCTTTGTGCAGCCAAACTATTCTGCAAAAGATTTTGTAAATATATCTATAATCTGTTGTGTCTGAGAATAAATTCTACAATCTATGCACAGTTTATCAAATTTGTATGTTTGTACTCCTTCCACTTCTTATGTATATATAAAAAGGTTTCCTATCATGCTCAATATCTTTATACAAACTTTCTTCAAATTTTTCTTGATCTTGTCTTACACTATGCTTAATTTGTTTGTTCAGCTTGTTTATTTCAGTTTTCAAAGTTGTAGTTTGACCGGTCTTCGATTTCTTATATTTTTTATTTGTCACCTTAATCAGATATCTTGTTCTTATGGAAATATATCCCCCCTGATGTTGTATGCCTAGATGCCAATGTTAAATAGTTTTTTGATTTTTTTCCACTCAAACAATTTCTTTTTCAAAACTTTTCATATTCCATCTGCAGTTCTTCCACTGAACAGATCGCTCCAGTTAGTTTTATGTAGTTATACAAAAATCACAAAAAACTAAGAAATTTGTGAGTCAAATGGTACTACATCTATTACAATTTTGACGAAAAGCGCTTTAACTGGAATAAAGTGTTCGTGTCATTTTACTGGATTGGACTTATTTGTGGATTTGGTGGTTTCTACTGTCTTATCACCCGGTGTGCTCATTTGGAATTTCTTAGTTTTACGTAGTGACAGTTTTGCTTCCACATAATCTGTAATTAATCTTCTGTGCACCGGTTTAGATTTCAGTTTGGCAGAGTTATCTAACAGCAAATTAATTTATAACCCCATGATCACTGCACGTCAACAGTGGTAAAACTTGAGTTGAAGTGGCAGTAATTTCTTTAGGAACACAAACAATGTCTAGGATGTCCCATTCCCTTAGTAGGGTTTTTTACAATCTGAAGTAATTTTCCCTGAACATATGTTGTGAATAATTTCCTTACTAATGTTGTTGAATCAAGAAGTCCCCAGCTAATATTTTTCTCCCCTCCTGGGTTTCATGCAAAAAAATGTATGAATTCCTCTAGGTCATCAGCACTTGTCTTTGGTGTTCTATCAACTCCAACAATTGTTACATGTTCTAGGGTTGCCTTTATTGCCACAGTTACACACTCTATAGCATGGGTGTTATCATTTAACATGTAATAATCACAGGTCTTATAACTATCTTTAATCCCTGTTATAACACCTCCATCTGATTTTTTGTTAGAATGTATGTTACAGTGAAAACATTTATACCCTGACAGAACTGGTTTTCAATCGTTGTTCTTTAACCCTGTTTCGCAAGCAATAATAGGATCAATCTTGTGGAAACAGTAAAATTTCCAATAAAAAAAAAAACTTTATTATTAATGCTCCTAGCACTAACAACCATCAGAGATGCATCAAATGTTGCTACATGTGAACTGTCGGCAAAAATCCTGCCTAGCATTTGTCAAATATTAAAAAATCTCTGTTGCAAACATTCTCTTTCCTGATCTTGAGAAATGCATGCCATCCTGTCTTAACATACATGTGTCCAAAACTAGGATTGCACGCTCTACACATTTCCATTTTTAAAACAGGACATTTCTTCCATGAAGGTACATACCCAAAAAATATTTTGATTCAAGGTGACCTGACTCTCCTTTCTATATGTGATGCATGTAAAATACATCTTAACACCAGTGCAAGCTATACTGTCTAAGAGGGCTGTAAGTTGCCTCCTAGCAGTCAGATAGTCCTTATGGATGAGATAATTTTTACCAACATAAATGAAAACAGATCCATACTTCTTACATTAAGGCATTCCAAGGCTTCTCTCAAATCTACATGACAAGCACAACACTACTCAATGTTCATTATCATCTCTGCAAATGTAAGTATCAGTTCTTTTAATAATATAATCTACAATTGCAAGGATATCTTTTCTGACTAGATTTGAAGAATCTTCAGCTACTAATACAGTAATATCTGCTCTATCATTTCTTACAAAGAAATGATCTTCATCACCGTTAGTTCTATTAATCCCACTGTTTTCATTGCATATTACCATTATTTATTACTCCTTACTTCCTATTAATCCCACTGTTTTCATTGCATATTACCATTATTTATTACTCCTTACTTCCTATTAATCCCACTGTTTTCATTGCATATTACCATTATTTATTACTCCTTACTTCCTATTAATCCCACTGTTTTCATTGCATATTACCATTATTTATTACTCCTTACTTCCTATTAATCCCACTGTTTTCATTGCATATTACCATTATTTATTACTCCTTACTTCCTATTCTCTTCTGCTCCTACTATACAACCTCTCCTCATATGAGACTCACCTAAAACACACTATTCCTCCCCCATTTCATAGTTCAGTGCTTGCACCACCTCATAATACACAACTAGTACACATCACCCCTACCCTCTTCCACACCACTGACAGAGACGTTCACACACTTAAATTCCTTCCACAACTAACTAATTCTGCAAGCTCTCTAAAATTCTCTAAACTCCTATACAAACTCTCCAAACTCCTCTATCACTTAACAAGACAATTCAAACTTGCAGGTGACATCCATCCCAACCTAGGTCCCACACCTACCCATGAAATAGTATCCAACACATCTCAACCCAACCTTACACTACTTCATCAAAGAAACAAATCATCCCTCCTCCTCCTCCTCAAAATAAGTGTCAGCAGCATAGCCAATAAAAGGCACAATCTGCACACAGTTCTAACCCACTATTCCCCAGATATAGTCACCTTAACAGAGGGATGGCTTAAACAGACAGCAACAATAATGAAATCACTCCCCCAGGCTACAATATCTTAGGGAAAGACAGAATAAACAAAACTGGAGGTGGTGTCGCTATCTTATATAAAGAACACCTATCCTTAACATCCTCAACACCACCTTCCCAGACTTAGCAAATGCTGAGCTACTTCTAACCAGATTAACCATTAACTCCAAAAAACACCTAAATTATAATAAGTGGATACATTCCACCTGGCAATAACATTGCCCTTCTGGAAAACCTACTTCAGTGGCATACCACATCTCTCCACCAAGAGAACATCCTAATGGGAGATTTTAACATTGATTGGCTTCTGTGTTGCTCTCCCACGCCCACCACACACATCAACCTGTGCAGCTTTGCCCAAAGACAACACATCTCCCACCACAACCGACAAAACCTCTAAGCATGAATCCTTACTAGACTGGATTCTAGTTAATTCTGCCCAGCTATCATTCCACTCAGGCTGTCTACCCGACAGTCTAAGTGACCACTGCCCAACTTTTCTCTTAAGAGATCGCACCCATCCATCACATCAAACCAACTTCCATACAATTAGAAACAAAAAAAACCTTTCACCTAACAATTTTATCTCTGCCCTTAAAAATTGGTTCTGGGAACACCTCAAACAACTACCGTTGTATGAGGCAGTACTCTCCTTCAACAACATCTTCCTTGATATTCTCAACACCCATGCCCCTCCTAGAAACATTAGAATCAATTCCAATTATGCACCCTGGTTAACCAAAGAAACCAGATCAATATTCAAAGCCAGGGACAAGGCCTGGGTACAGTTCCATAAGAACAAAACCAGCACTACTAAGCAGCATTTCCTTGAACTTAGAAACAAAGCAAAAAAATCAACTAAAGCTGACAAATCCAACTACTATCTTAACATTTATTTATTTATTTTACAGTTTGTTTACCAGGATAGTCCATTGGGCCGAGAAGAGCCCATTTTCAATGGACTCCTGGAGAGAAAAGCTCCATAAAGACATTATACAGTGCGAACAAATCATATTTTTTATATTTATTTCACAGAATCCATTCAAACCCTAGCCAACAACCAAACCAATTCTTACCCTACCCCCTCTGAACCAAACCAAAACACTTCCCCACAAAACGACACAATCCATTTCAAGTTAACACCACTCCCCACAAAATATATCAAAAAACTACTGAAAAAACTAAAACCAACCACTTTAGCTGCTGACAATCTCCCTGCAGATTTTCTGCAAATTGCCTCAGATGCTATCTCCTACCCAATAACCATACTTATAAATGGATCACTAACTGAAGCCTATGTCCCCAGTATATGGAAAATCTTGCACATTTTGCCCCTCCACAAAGGTGATACCTCCCGTGAACTTACTATCACCCCATTGCCATCCTTTCCCCCCTGTCTAAAATCCTGGAAATAGTAGTACACTCCCAACTTACAGAATACCTGCTATCTCACAATCTCCTATCCCATATACAACATGGCTTTTGCCCTGCCCACAGTACCTCATCTGCCCTGCTATCCTTCACAAATATAATTAACCAGTACAGAAATTACTTCCAAATTGTATCTGCTATTTTCCTAGACCTGTCAAAGGCCTTTGACATAGTCAACCACTCCAAACTTATTAATGTCCTCACCTCCCATAACCTCAGCAATACTGCCACTGCCTGGTTTCAAAGCTACTTAACTGACTGACAACAAGTTGTCCATTGGCAACAATCCCTCTCACCCCTCCTCCCAGTCTCCATAGGGGTACCGCAAGGCTCCATCCTTGGACCCCTACTATTCTCTCTTTTTATTAACCAACTTCACTCTGCCACTCCCCATGCCAGTATAATTCAATAAGCTGATGACTCTACCTTGATTTACTTTGCCTTCTCCTTCAATAACCTTCAGTCCATCACGCAAGGCTCCTTCCTGTATGTTGAAACCTGGTTAACCAACTCCTAGCTTATACTAAATCCCAGTAAAACAAAACTTATGGTCTTATACCCCACTAGAAATACTTCTTCCTCTTCAGCCTTCCACATAATCTCTAAAAAACCCCCCATAAGCACTCTTAATCCCTATACCAAACTACTAGGGGTTACAATTGACAATAACCTGAGATTCGATCTCCATATAGACCAGACCATCAAAAAAGTTCACAAGAAGCTCAGCCTCCTATATAGAAATAACCGATTTCTAACAAGCAGGACTAAAAATACAATAGCCAGGACACCCCTACTATCAACGCTCCTACATGCGTCCCTATCCTTACAAACCTCTGCAAAACAGACCTTGTCAAACTTGAAGCCTGCTACAATAAAATTTGCTACCAATACTTCCTACAAGTCACATCATTGACTATCACTCAGACAACTTCATTGGCTCGAACTCCCTTTGCTCCTTCAATTTAATCAACTAACATTATCTTTAAAATTATTCAACCATACTCCAACTCTAGATCCCTTCGGTCCAACAAGAAACTTCTTCTCCAAGTTACCAAAGAAAAAAACGTAGCAGGTTAAACTCTCTACTCCAACTGCATTTCCAAACTCTGGAACTGCTTGCCAAATTCACTAGTCACTACACCCACATCTAAACAATTCAAAAAGATTCTAAAAACCCACCTTGTTAACTCCTGGTTCTGATCCTGTAACACCCAAGGGTAAGCTCTCCCCCATCCCCCTGCTCCTTAATCCCTCTTCCAACCCTTCATCCTCCACCATACTTCAACAGTTCAGAAACCCTGAACTCTCATTTCCCCCTGTAAAACATTATCTGGGGCACCCCAACCTTTCAACCTGGACTCTCTATTTGAACTGTTGTCTCTACGAAACATTGGTACATTGTTCATAATGACAATTCCAAATGATGTATAATATACCGCTGCTATTGTTCCCACTATTTCAATGTATTACTGTACTATATTAATGTCCTACAATTTCTGATGTAAAATACCATGTTACTGTATTATACTGGAGCTTTTCTCCCCAGGCCTCCACTGAAAAAGGACTCATATTCAGCTGGACTTTCCCGGTAAAGAAATGTAAAATAAATATAAAACAAATATTAAATTTGCAAGAATACAATTCTCATCCAGCTGACTTTTTACATCCACAGCTTGAGCCATATAGTCAACATTTGTCTTTCTCTTCTTTTTTTCTGACAGTAATGTTCTTCAATCCTTCCATGTTCAGTTTTGATTTCTTCCATTTTACTTGCCTTCTGCCTCTGTTTTCTACATTCCCTTTTGGGTAAATTATGCATTTTTCTATAGACTAAAGATTTTCTGATAGAAAAAATGTTATCATTCCCAGTAATCTGTGTGTTACATAACAAAGCAGGTGCAAGAACACTAAAGTGCTGTTATACAAAGGTATTAGTTACGAAAGGTAAGCAATTTCTTTCTTAAATATTGTCATTGTATAATAGCAGTAACCCACTCCTGTATGTGGGTATATCAAGATTTACCCATGGTTGGCTTTATCACTCTGGCATCACCCTTATGATCAAACCACATCAATCATGGGTAAATCGTGATATACTGACACCCTGTCAAGGAGTACTGCTTAAATGAATTAGCTGTCTTGATTGATACATTACATGGTGCACAGGCATTTCACAGGATTCAGATTGCAATACTGACCTCGTGGTGTTTAGACCACATTTTGCCTCTGTGCATTAATTATTATGCCACTTTTTCTGACACTGTGTCACAGTGGTAAAAATATAAACATCTGTACAAGATAACTATGTTAAAATCAAAGTATGGCCTTGTAGCTCAGGAGTTAGCACTGGTCTTGTAAGCCAGGGTTAGAGTTCAAGCCATATCTGGCAGTTTGCTGCTTACCATAATAAATAAGGTCTTTACCTCAGACACAAGGTATAAGGCTTGAGGGCAATTAGCTAGGCTTAAAATGGCCCACAGGGGCAACTAACTTGGTATTTGCCTATGAAAAGTCCTTTTAGATCAGCAACAAATACTGCTGCAAGCCCTTTTGCAAAAAATAAAAAAGTAAAATAGAGACTGAAAATGCAATAGTTAAGAGCTGCAGATAGAGTCTCCTAAAGCTGTGTCTCCAAATAAAGCTCTTGTACATCAAATATTTATCCAGAAGCAAGATCAGGGATGAAATCCATATATATAATGTTCAAAGTTGGTCTGCTCAGAAAGGTTCTGTTAAGAAATGTAGAAAACCACACTGAAATTCACAGAAAAACAAAACCACAACGGCCAAAGAATCCCAAATGTTCACAATTTAATAAGACTTGGGGCCTCGGCAAGAGAGCCTTCCAAGTGTAAAATACATCAAACACAGCAGATTAAGTAACCATACCAATATCAATTAAACAATTAAAAAACAAACAAATCACCATCACTAAATTACATACCCCCAGTTACATTCCTTATTAAGCCCTAAGGGCTCTAAAGTGCTAAATTTCAAAATAAAGAGTTTCTTTTTTTAAAAGTTTATCCTTTAAATTAACACATTCAGGATTGGACTTACGTAAAGATAAAAAATGTCCCCTCAAATGACTATCCAGTTTTTTATTTCTTATATCTCTAACATGCTCTTGAAGGCGTACCTTAAAACTTCTTACTGTCTCCCCAATATAAGTTACAGGTACACCTAAGAGCATATATAAATCCTTCCATATTAAATGCTTAAGTCCCATTAGTCACAAATCTTACATTGTTAATAAAAGAAAAAGTAGGGACCAGCTTCTTACAGATGGAACACTTATTGCAAGGTATAGTACCTTTACTTTCTAAACTATCCCTACTAATGCTGACATCTGGTGAAAAAAAAAAATTATGCACCACTATGTCAGCCAAATTTCTGACTCTTATAAGACGCATTTACATGGCTGGACAAGACTTGTCTTAAGTCTTTGTCTTTTAGTACATAGGCCAGAACTCTTGGACTTTCCTGACCACCTTATCCATTATCACATTAAATGTAGTAACAGAATAAATTTCTTTTTTATCTTGCGTCTTTTGTACCCCATTTATACTATTCCTATTTCTTTTCTTACAAAACACCTCCAAATTCTTATTTCCTTTTGAACAAATAGAATTTCTATTAACAAATCTCGTATTTATAATTTTAAGTTTTGCCTCACTCACCATATTCACATCATATCCTCTCTCAATAAACATTTTTTCTGTCTCTAAAAATTCATTATTAAAGGCATCATCACTACTACACAATTTATCAATTCTTGAAAATTCATTATATGGCAGTACTGAAATTAAATGGCATGGGTGGCAACTACTCCCAAAAAGAAACAAATTTCTCTGATGTAACTTCCTATGTATTCCAGTGTCCAGTCCATTAAGTTGGATATCCAGAAAATTTACCTGAGCACCCATCTGAATACCATCAAACTGAAGACCCATATTATTCACCTGTATGTTTTCAACAAAAATAGGTGCCCTAGTTTGATCACCCTGACATAAGAAAATCAAATCAACTATAAATCTGAAGTAACAAATTACCTCAGACATAAAAATCATGTGGGTATATGTACTCTTCCTCAAACATAGCCATAACTAAGTTTGCATACATAGGGGCGAAAGCCGCCCCCATAGCAGTGCCTTGTAGTTGATGGAAAATTTCCCTATTAAACACAAAAAATATATTTTTCAAGGAAATCAAAAGCAAATCCATAAGAAAATGAGAAGTGGGATGGTTACCTAAAAAACAAAGCAAGGCTGACATGCCTACACTATGTTTAATGTTAGTGTAAAGACTTTTTACATCAAGACTCAAGCAATACATATTACTTTTCCATGTTACATCCTTAATTTTTTCTAAAAAAATCCTGGCTGTCTTTAATGTAAGAAGAAATGCCCACTACATATTTTTAAATATTCATGCACTAAAATGCCAACATTTTTCAAAAAGTATTTCTCCGCTGAAACAATAGGTCTACAACTTAAATTTTCAAAACCTTTATGTATTTTGGGTAGACAATAAAATACCGCAATACTACTTTGTTCAACATTAAATTTCTTTTCAACATCATGAGCGGAGAAATAACCTAACCTATGCCCCTTTTTAAGGAGACATTGATATTTTTTAACAGATTCATAATATTTCAAAATATCACACTTTTCACATATTTCTTTGTTATTTAAGTGGGCATAACATGTTTAAATATTGAGTATTATGTAAAACAACAATATAGTTGCCTTTATCTGATGGCTTAACCACCAAATTTCTGTCCCTACAAAAATCAGAAAAAGATTGCCATTGTTTTAAAATTAAGTTATAACGTATTTCAGCTTTGTTGTTAACAGACTGCCAATATAATTTTTCAACCTCAAAATTTAAGGTTGAAATATAACTTTGTATATGGTTATTAACAAAAGGAGGTATAAAAGAACTCTTCCCATTAATACAGTTAGTGTTCAGGTTACTATAAGCATAATCAATATGTTCCTCAGGACTACCCAACTCATCCTGAAAAGAACAACAAGAATAAAAGGAATCATCACCCAAACTCATCTACATTACTATATTCCTTAACATCACATCTTAAAAAGTGGTCAGTTAAATGCAGTTTTCTACTCAGATAAAAAAAAAATCTCACTCTAACACATGAAGTCGAGGTAAGGCTGTAGGAATACATTTAAGTCCTATCAGTAACACAGATAACACCACATCAGAAATTTCATATTTAGACAAGTTAACTACTAATGAGTCCTGTAAAAAATTACACCTGTCATTTCCATTGCGTTTTCTTGTACTTCTGATATCTGTAATTTCTCCCAAAGTTCTTAGATTGTTCCCCGTCATAGCCGCCTCGTTTCTTACTGCTCTTGTTGTTGTTACAGGATTTCCCAACATCACTATTCCGGAAACATTTATTCATATCAGCTGGATTCTGTGCTGGTGGAAATACTGGAAAGTCACTATCAGTACCCTTACTGCTGTCATAATTTCTTCCTTAAGCCGTCACTTTTTAAGGTGGTCTTTTCCAATTAGAATAAGCACCCACTCAACTGAGCAGCGATGGGCTGCCTCAAGCCACATTTTACGAAAGGTGGCATTATCCAGATTCCCTTTATCAAAAGGAGTTGTAGAAGCCCGAGAGGCTCTAAGACCTCTGGGGGGGGGGGGGGGGGTGATATCAAGTTGTATATAACGCTGCAAACTCAAAATATTAATTAAAACAGAAACTTCGATAACCACCATGGTCTTCCAATAAAAACTGTTAAAACCTCGTTAATGAATAGAGTCTAAAACCAGACATAAGATGAACACACAAAAAAATCCGATAAGCGCTTTCGGCTAGACAAGACTTCTTCGTGTGGGTGCTGGTCTCCTTAAGCAGCAACAATTTCAGCTTCTCTTTTAAATTATGTACCTGTGCTGAAAACAGCAGTGAATTAACAGAACCCACTACCACAAATGGATTAGTGAAGCGTCGATTACGTTCGCCCATAAAACGATCCCATACAGTATCACGAGCTGCAGCACCAGCCGTAGAAGGGCCATTAGACAGGTTCTCAACCGAACCAGTACTCACATTATCACTTTGACAGCCCTTCTCACTACTTTGCAAACCCTTTTGCAAAAAAAAATAAAAAAGTAAAATAGAGACTGAAAATGCAATAGTTAAGAGCTGCAGATAAAGTCTCCTAAAGCTGTGTCTCCAAATAAAGCTCTTGTACATCAAATATTTATCCAGAAGCAAGATCAGGGATGAAATCCATATACATACTGTTCAAAGGTGGTCTGCTCAGAAAGGTTCTGTTAAGAAATGTACATGTCACAGAATCACTTACCTAAGCATTTTAAAGTGTCCAGGCAGGGAGATTCCAGCCAACTTGTACAGTCATGTAGTACAATGATACATATATACACACAGACACACGCATGAATACACAGACACACACACACACACACACACACACACACACACACACACACACACACACACACACACACATAGACATAAACACATGAATGCATCAATTGTCAGTACACTATGCAGCCATATGAGTTAATTGGCATCACACACACACACACACACACACACACACACACACACACACACACACACACACACACACACACACACGTGCGCACACACACGTGCACACACACACACACACACGCACACAAGCACACACACACACACACACACACACACACACACACACACACACACACACACACACACACACACACACACACACACGCAAGTACATACCTACTAACATATGCATAAACGCATAGTGTTGATAATCAGAGCAGGGAGAAAGTACAGTTTTGTACCTACCATAAATGTAGATGTTCGAGTGTTCACCCTGCTGCAGTCATCACACTTGGGTTATCCTGTCGTCAGGCGGTCCCGCAGTCGGCCGGATTTCCAAAGTCTTGGTCCGACGTCGGTTGCTGTCGCCTCATCCCTGACGTCAGTGTGCCAGGGGTACATATATTGCAACCGACGCCATTTTCTTCAGTCTTTCTTACCGCACGATGCCCGAAGCAGAAGCCGGTCGGCCGACTCCTGAGATTTTCGAAATCGAGTTTCAGACCGAAGTCTTCTATAAAGCTAAGTACCCCGTTGGGGAAACTTTTCTTGCCTCAGACCAATGTCAGAAAAAGTTAACAATTGTATTTCTTATGGGAAGCAAATACCTCGTAATGATTTTCATTCTTATTGTATACCCTGCCTAGGCCCTGATCACGACGTCACTTCTTGTTGTTTTTGTGCTAGATTTAATAAACGCACTATTAAAAGACGATTTGATTTCACACGACACTTTTTTGGCAGAAAATTTAATTATAACATGCCGTCGGAGTTACCGACTACCGGCATGCACAAAAAGCGCAGGGATAAGGATCGACAGCCCAGGCTTAAGCCCGATTCCGAGGCCTCGGTTGATCCGGTCTCTGGTTCTCCGGTTATCAGTGAGGCTCCGACGCAACAGGGTAACACGATGAACATGCCAAACATTCACAATGCAGGTGATAGCTGCAAACATTTATGCACTTAATGTATTACTTTGCATGGAACTTCATGCAAAAAAAAATCCAATTTACAGACTCCACACCCACAGATTACTGTTACTAACAATGTGCTATGGAAAATTCTCACTGCTCTAAAGAGCACTGCAGTACTGCAGAGCACAAAGGGTGTTTAAGGGGTATAAGTTATATTACACAATAACAGCTCATTGCTATTCAAAAAGGAGCACTCTGACTGGACAGCCCAACCAGCATGCCCATTGTAAATCTAGCATATATCAATAGAAAGACTTTCTATTGTCATATGTTTAGAAGTCAGAGCAATATATGAGAAAAATCAAGTATGTTCTGCAAGACTAAGGAATCAGAAACCTACCTGATTATTTTTTTTATTTTTGCACCGTCCCTCGTAATAAAAAAATAAATAAATAAATAAAATAAAAAAGAAAGGAAGGAGATTCTCTTTTCTCCATTGCTTCTCCTGCACTGCAATGATGTAATGTGCAAGCATAGGAGCATAGGTCCCATACTCATTCACAGTACATCAGTAATCGAGGAAGAATATGAAGGAAACCTACAACGACTTTATAGACTTTATAGAAAGACATTTTTTAAGAATGGTAAGCAGTTTCTTCCTTAAATAATGTTATTTTACAATAGCAATAATCCACTCTTATTTATCGGTATATCAGGATTTACTCACAGCTGGTGTTGTTTTATCACTTGGGCAAACAAACCACACCAACTGTGGGTAAATCCTGATTGCATGCACAGTATATCTTCATTCATTTGATCACAATAAGACATCACTCTTTTCTATTAAATACAGATTGATAAATGGAGACTTAATTATTATATATAAAGGTTTGCATACTGAAAGTTATGGTACTAGTGTGGGGGATAAATATAATAAGTTGTCAAATAACTACTAGAAATAACAGCTATCTTGTGAAAACTGCTTGTTGTAAAAATAGAAGTTATGTACTTACCATAACGTTCCTGTGAGTTGTTTAACTCGCCTTTATTCTCACTGATGGGTTCGGAGCCAATCCTCGGCTCTGACACGGCCGATAGCAAAGCTCAAGGTTTGCCAGTAGCTCGAGACCAAACCCCGTATCCCACAATGCACTGCTGGAATTACCATTACCAATAACCATTTAGATAAGGTTGTTTTAGCCACTGGATTGCCTTTTCTTGCTTCTGAGCAGGATACAAAAAGTTGATCTGATTTTCTAATATCCTTAGCTCTGTCAAGATAAAATCTGAGCTGTCTGTGAACATCAAGTTTGTGCAGCATGTATTCCAATTTGCTGGAGTGGTTGGGAAAAAAGACTGGCAGCTCAATGACCTGATTGATATTTGATTCAGAACAGACTTTAGGTAAAAATAAGGGGTTTGTTCTGAGAGATACTCTATCAGCATGGAAAGTCATGTAAGGTGGTCTGATAGATAATGCTTGAAGTTCTGACACTCTGCGGGTAGAAGTAATGGCCACAAGAAATATTGTTTTCCAGGATAAAAATCTGAGATCACAAGAAGATGCTGGCTCAAAAGGAGGAAGAATAATTTGAGACGGCATAAGGTTTAAATTCCAGGGAGAATAGGGAATTTTGATCGGAGGTCTCATATGAAGAACGCCTTTAAGAAAAGTCTTAGATAATTTATGGCCCATAACATTTGAGCCACCAAAACCAAGGTGAAAATTTGAGATGGCAGCTAACTGAACTCAAACCGTAGCAGCTGTTGCTCCTTCCTTAAAAAATTTTGTCAAAAATTCTAAAATAAAAGATAGCGGAGCTCAGAAAGGGTCAATGTTCTGCGTGTTGGCCCAAATTGAAAACCTTTTCCATTTACTGCCATATAATTTCCTGGTAGATGGCTCATGAGAAGACAAGAGAATTTGTCTTGTATCTTCTGAAATTGAATGAAGCCTGGCAATTAGGGGAAGTGGATTAGCCAAGCAGTCAGTTTCAGGGACTGCAGTGAAGGATGAAGGTCCCCTGACGGGTGCGTCAGAAGGTCTGGAACTGTGTCTAGGATCCATGGACCTTCCAACAGATGATGGTGGAGAAACGGAAACCAAATCTGTTGAGGCCAGTAGTGAGCTATGAGTATAACAGTCCTTCCCAGCGATTTTGCTTTCTGTAAAAATCTGGGTATTAATGGGAAGGATGGAAATGCATAAAGGAGACCCCGGGGCCAATCTTGTAGAAGTGCATCTCTCAGGGGATGACCGGGAGGTGGTATTAGGGCAAAGTAGCTTCTGCATTTTGAATTGATGTGGCTGGCAAAAAGGTCACAGCAAGGCTGGCCCCATTTGCAGAAAATCAACTCCGCAACCTGTTGTTTGAGAGACCACTCATGAGGGAGAAATATCACCCTGCTTAGCTTGTCCACTATCACGTTGGATTTCCCCAGGATGTGCATTGCTAATAGAAATGCTGGGATGACACAGCCCATTGCCAGACCCTGAGGGCTTCTCAACAAAGGGGGTAAGACTTGGTTCCGCCTTGTTTGTTCAAGTACCAGACTACTGACATGTTGTCTGTCTGAATTGCAATAGTTCCTAGAGGAAGAGAGTCCTGAAAGTACTGTAACACCAGAAGTACCACTCTCAACTCTAGAAAGTTGATGTGCAGATGTGATTCTTGATCTGTCCATGTGCCTTGGGCAGTCTTTCCCTGAAAATGCCCCCCCACCCTATCAGGGACGCGTCCGTGGTCACAGTGGCTACTGGGGCGGGAAGAAAAAAGGGTCTTCTGATTGTGACATGAAGAGACATCAACCACCACCAAAGGTCTCTCCTGCAAGAATCCATGATGAGAATCATGTGGTGCATTGGTAGTTTCTGGTAAGACCACTGAGCAAAGAGGAGCCATTGAAGAATTTGCATATGCATTCTTGCGAGTGGTATAGCCAGGATTACTGCTGCCATCAAACCTAGTACTTTCAATTCCTTTGCTGCTGTAGCTTTGTTCTTTGACACCAGTAAGCTGATGTTTTGGTGGAGAAGAGAGACTCTTTTGACAGGGAGATGTAGAGTGGTAGTTGAGGTATCTAATTCTGCTCCTATAAAAACGGTATGCTGTGATGGCGATAAGGCAGACTTTTTGAAGTTGATTGTAATGCCCAATTGATGGCAGAGTGTCAGAGTGTATTGTGTTGCCCGAGTCAACTGATGCCTGGTGGCAGCAGTTAGGAGCCAATCGTCTAGGTATGGAAACACCTGGAATCCTAGACATCTCAGATGAGCCATGACCACTGCCATGCATTTGGTGAATACTCTGGGGGCTGTAGTGAGACCAAAGGGCAGGGCTCGAAACTGTTAATGATTGGATCCCAGCCAGAAGCGCAGATGATCTCTGGAGTGTCTGTTCATCTTTATGTGATAGTACATGTCCTTGAGATCTGTGGAGCACATCCAATCGCCTTTCCCTAAGAAGGGAAGAATGGACTGAAGCGTGACCATTCGGAACTTCTCTCTCTTTACAAACTAGTTGTGTCTGCTGAGGTCCAAGATAGGTCTCCAGTCCCCTGTTTTCTTTGGTACTTAAAAGAATCTTGAGTAAGTTCCGAATCCAACTTGGTCTGCTGGGACTGGTTGGATGACTCTTTTTTTCTAGCAATCTGTGAACCTCTATGATTGCTTGTTCCCTGAGATTGGGTGGAACATCTGGGATTCTCTTTACAGGAATGGGAGGGGAAGAGAACGGAATGAAATATCCTCTGGAAATTATGCTTTGTACCAAAGTATCTGATGTTATGTTTAGCCAGGCTTCTGGGTACAAAGACAAGTGACCCCCGACTGCCTCCAGAGCTGAACAGTTGGGCCCCCTTTCAGGGGTGCTGGTTGGGCTGACCAGAGAACTGACCCCTGTCACCTGGTGGCATCTTCCATTATAACCCCCTCCTCTGCCTCTAGAGGGGGTTTCTCCACGTGTGTCTTGAAAGGCTGCCTGTGCTTTTTGGAACCACATTTTCCCTCCCCTAGGGCCCTTGGGGTAGGGCCGAGTAGGGGTCGGAAAATGGACTCCAACAGCAGATAAGGTCTTGCCTTCCTACTCACAGCTGGTTAAAGTTTCCTTTACTTTGGGCCCAAACAGTGATGAGCCATCGAATGGGGTATTAATAAAGGAAGACTTAAAGGGTTCCGCAAATGAACAGAGATGCATTCAGGCTTGTCTACGAAGAGCAATGCCCGAACTACAGCTCTACTCGAACCATCAGCTGCATAGGATATGAGACGCATGGATGAATTTACCACTGAGTTTAGGGTAGCGAACTGGGCGTTGACTTTGTCAGCCACCCCTGCAGCTACCGTACCCTGGAGAATATCTCCTAGCTCTTTCAGGAGATCTCTTTGTAGTTTAGTAAAGTGGGTTAAGTAGTTTAGTGATCGCAGAGAAAAAGTCGCTGAACTAATCATGTGCTTCCCATATCTATCCATGACCCTAGAATCTCTGTTAGGGGGATGGATAGAGGTGGATATATCAGATACTTCCTTTTTGGTGGCTGCAGCTACCACCATGGCATCAACAGGCACTCCCTTTGTCAAAAATGGCTTGTCCACTGAGGCAGATATAATTTTATTGGGTTTACGAGGAACAGGTCCCATGGCCTCCGGTGACTCCCACGCATTATGAGAAATCAGTTCCATGAGCTCGTCATAAGGCGGAGACACCCAAGAAGTGGAAGGTTGAGACCCAAAAGCCTTCAAGAGTGCGGACTCATCCTCAGTAGGGGTCTTGGACTGCCAATCGCCCCTCTGACTAAGGATCTCTAGTATCTCTGCAAAGGAGATGTCCTCAGAGGGGGATCAAGGGGACCCTTCTGACTCATCTAAGTCCATGTCAGATGTCAAGGACTCCTGTGGGGAGTCTAAGTGCCTCCTCTTGCACAATCTCTTCCTGGGCACCTCCTCATTGGGGGGGGATCTGGGGAAGTCTCAGAAGAGTAGGGGATGCCCTCTGGGGTACTTGAGGCTCGGGGTCTCTATGCTTAGAGGGACCAGTAGATGAAGAAGCAGACACAAGAGCTTGAGGGGAGAGGGAAAGCTGAACTGATGCTGACGTCTTTGGAGAAAAAAACTCTCCTCATAGCATTGAAGGCACCATGGCTCAGACGAGAAGGAGTGGACGGACCCAAGAGTACCGTCCGATCCTCCCATACCGAAACCCTGGGCTCCGAGCCCGAGGTAGGAGCTGAGCTCATCCGAGCCGAACCCTCGAGAGGAAGAGTCAGCACGGAAAAATCGGTTCGACTATCCTCCCCGGACCCGATGGGAGAGTGTCGGCTCCTAGAGTCCTCGGTCAGCGCCGAGGACATCCGAGTAGATGGAGCCGATAACACCAGTGTGGGTATCGGCTCCAAGGATTCGACAACCAAGGGTTCAGTTTCCTTTGGCTATGAGAGTCCAGTATGGCTTGGAGGAGGAGTAGACAAATCCGGCTCCATGGTCTTCGGCACCGATGAGCTGATCGGGGCCGACAACAATTTGGCAAGTCCTGGTACCTGTAAAAGCTTCTGCACTAGCCGATCCATGTCCAAATCTGAAAGGCTGACTGAGGACTTAGCTGAATGCACCAAAGGTGCTGATTGGAGCAGAGGGGAAGAAGGAACTTCAGAGACCGGCTCCAATACTGAGAGCTGGCTCTGAATCAAAGGTACACTCGGTTCCGATGTCTGTGGAACCGATAACCCTCCTCCTGAAATTTTTGCCTTTTTTGTCACTTTGTCTGAAGATTTGGATTCTGAGGATTTGGAGGACGTACTAGTACCCTCATGGCTACTGTGGTGGTGCTGTGGTACCGTTGTTGCCTTACAGTAAGACGTTGTCCTGTTCGATTCTCAGCTAAAGCGTCTTCTGTGTGGAGACATGCATGAATGGGCGTACCTTCGTTGAAGGTTGTGCATCAGAGCTGGCAACTCGGCATGTAAAAATCTACTGCCAATCATTAGTGGACCGGAGTTCCGCTGTGGCGACCCCAAACCGGGAAAAGCCAAAAGACACAATAACAACAACAACTAGTACCCTCATGGCTACTCAACACCTTGGAAAAAGATTGCTGTAGCAATCCCCTGTCTATAAGTTTCCTCCTTCTCTCCAAGAGGACTCTTGAAGAAAAGGAGTGGCAAATGCTGCAGGTGTCTTGGAGGTGTTTAGCCCCCAGACAGTAGACACACTGAATGTGTCCATCAGTGACGGACATTTTCTGCCCACAATCTGGGCATTTTTTAAATCCCGATTTAGGACGGGATTTCTCCTTCTCATCCGACATATTTAATAAAACAAAGAGTAAACTGCAAAAGGTAAAACAGTAAAGTCCTTTCACTTGTAAGTATCCACAAACAACTAAGCCCAATACGGGCACTATCTATAACAATGTAACTAGAGATTACAAAAATAAGGCTAAAGAGGTCCACAGAAAAAAAGCCTGACTATTATAAAGATTAATAAGAGTAAATAGGGCTAAAGGCCCACACAAACGAAGAAGCCAACAAGGCACTAGCTTAAACTATTTATAACTATTGAAATTATAGATTATATATTGAAAAGACCTAATACTAACACACACTATATTTTTAAACAAAAAGGAGAACTTTTTAAATAGACTTGCTGTTATTTTTTTCAAAAATGGTCCGAACTAGCTGGATCACCGAGATCTCTCTTGCCGCGGCAAACTAGATCTGAGGTAATTCCAGCAGTGCATTGTGGGATAAGAGGCTTGGTCTCGAACTGCTGGCAAACCTTGAGCTTTGCTATCGGCCGTGTCGGAGCCGAGGATCGGCTCCGAACCCATCAGTGAGAATAAACTGCGAGATTTAACAACTTCACATCTAAGGTTTTGTAGAATTCCTTTCACTTTCCCCTGATAGATGGTGGAATTCCATTCCACATAGAATTAGAAAGCTTGATTCTGTTGCCCTATTTAAACAGGGTTTGGATAATTTGATGACAGATAAGTTGTTTAATTAAAGATATGCTACTGTCAAGCTCTTTGATGGCCTTTCTAGACTTTGAGTTTGTTTTTTATACCACTGAATCATTGAACCATTGAAACACTGAACCATAAACTCCTTGCAGACCAAACAGGCGAGTTGGAAAGCTTTGCACAGTAAGCAAGATGTCTATAAATTCTATCGTAGATATCTGGTTTAAATAGTCTTAGAAATTGGAAGAACATAAAATGAAATCCTAATGAAGAACAAACTTTCTTCAGGGTATTAATGTCTGAGGACAGCCCAATAAAAAGAAGCCCACAGCTCCATGCCAGCATATTAAACCAATGTGTAACATAGATGAAAAAACAACAAATAGCCACCATATTCATTAATGTCAGAAAAATGGCTAGAATGCTCTACTAGTGAATAAGACAAAAAAAAAAACATAAAACAGAACTAGAGTAGTAATTGCAGGAAAAGCAGTTACAAGCCCTTCAGTTCTTTTTCCCTTGTTAACCATCTCTCTTAAGAAGACACAGTGAGAAGACAGAACTTACTCGTGTAACTGCATAACTGCAGCATTAACATTTACAAGGATGTGAGAGTGTGTAAGTGTGTGTGTGTGTGTGTGTGTGTGTGTGTGTGTGTGTGTGTGTGTGTGTGTGTGTGTGTGTGTGTGTGTGTGTAAGCATGCAAGGGGGGGTACTTTAATGTTTTGCACTAGACATATATATGGGGTGGCCGCTGTCGTGCAGCAGTTAGCATTGTTGCCTCACAGCAAGAGGCTCTCTGGTTCAGTTCTTGGCTGTGGTGCCTTCTGTGCAGAGTCTGAATGTCCTCCCTGTGGTCACATAGGTTTCCTCTGGGTGATCTGGTTTTCTCCCACATTACAAAGACATGCAGTAGGTGGACTGGACACTCTAAATTGGCTATAGGTGAGAGTGTCTGTGTGAGTGAGTGGTGTGAATGAAGTACTGTGGCAGGGCTAGCAACCCAGCAGTGCAAACCTTGGCTTGAGATGATTGTCACTGAGTAAGTGACACCCCGAACCCATATGCAAAATCGGAAAAGTGGTTGGGGGTAGATGGATGGATATATAGTAATATAAAATTATTTATGTATATCTTCATTCATTTGATCACAATAATACACCTGATGATTACATACTTAAGAAACTGACTGTAATTGCTGGGTACATTAATGTGTATCTGTGTATGAATCTGTGAGTATGTAAAATACTTAATCTAACAGCAGTACATATCACACAGCTTCTTTGAAACATTAAGCATACAATCTATTTGATTTAAAATATAAAATTGTATGTATATACTAATAAGTAATAAAATAAATCCAAAATGTATCATATAGTCCAATTTACAAGCACAATGATGCCAATTCAACATGGTCATTACATAGAAATAATGGATCTGTGAAAGGTAGGGAGTCGCTCCTCTGCACCTCTGGTTCATTTGTTATTTCCCTTTAATGCCTACCCTGATGAACATTATTGTTTTTTGTTAAGTTCTTCAAATATGGTAGATTGATTAAAACATGTGCAGACTGTTCTACAGTTAAACTTGATTCCAAAGAGTAAAAAGTGTGTACAAAGTTTGATTTTGATGTAAATATCCCATGACATGAATAAGGTTAACTTACAATGCTCATTGTAATGCAATAAAATTCTAAGTCTTTTGGATTAAGCACTTGGGCTTCAGACCAGTTGTTTTACATTAGGAAGGTTTGTGGCCTGCACTGTGGTGGCAGGACAGGTAGCTTACATCCTTCTAAGTTGCGAACTGCTGATTGAGGGCTCAGTGTCTGTTATTCTAAAAGTATATTAGTTCTGGTTTAAGCACTTGGGCTTCAGGCCAGTTATTTTACATTAAGAAGGTTTGTGGTCTGCACTCTTGTGGGAGGAGAGGCTGGACTCTGCCCTTTTGAGCTGGGAATTTCTGGTTAAAGGCTTATAGTGCCTGCATATTTGAACTGTTTCTTACTGAAATTGGTACACCTTGTTTGCTGTAGCATAGACTAGATCCAGGCCTGCTGAATCTAGCTTTGTTTGTATGCTTGTTGTTTGTTTGCTTGTTATTTGAAACGCTAATTCCACCTAAAACTCAGCTTTTCAGCGCTTCTGCGGATCCCTAGTGATATCTGCATTGCTTATTGTACTTATTTCCTTGTTTCACTTGAAAGAAAGTTACTGTTTGTCATTTTTGCATTTAAGTTACCTGTAACACATTGCATTTAAGTTATCTGGCACTTGCCCACTAAAGCAATTATATAAGTCAGCACTAAAAAATTAAAAGCACTACACCCTCACAAACTCCCCTTGAGTACCTTGTTCCCCATTAGCCCTTTTTTTCCCAATTATAAAGGAATTTCCAATACTTTTCTAGCATGTCCAAAGGTCAGTTGTCAATCTCCTCTCCGGTCCAGCTGGTGAATCTGGGAATCTTGAGGCAATGTTACAACTGCCTCATGTACACAGACAACCTTCTCCTCCTCACAACAAATTCCAACACGTGAGAGATGCAACCATATAGCCATACTGGAGGCTAAGCTCTCTCAACTCAGTACTGGCGTAACCAGTCAGGAGGAGAAGGAAACCACACTCACTACAATTCCAGTCTCACATAGACCTACCCCGACAGCAAACCAAACACATAAACACACAAAAACATACTCGGAGGCTCTAAATAAAAATCTGCCTAAGCAGCAGAGACCTCCAAAGCAGACACCCAAGCAACCACTACCCCAAAACAAAACACGTACAACACATAGCTCACAAAGCCAGTTTGCCGAACAGTCACAGCCCTTAAGGCTAAACAACACACCTGATACACTTGTAATAGTTGACTCTATCATTAGGCACACTGACGTCCCACTCACCAGGCTGAATAAGGAGAAGGTCACGGTGAGCTGCCTGTCGGGTGCTAGGATCCGCCACATAACACAAGCACTCAGGTCACTCCAAGGCAAGTATAAATATGACTCAGTCATTGTCCATGCTGGTGTGAATGACCTGAGACGTACCTCCCTGGACTACATGAAAAGAGACATAGAGGAGCTCTCTGAGCATGTAGCCCAGGCCGGTATGACCCTGACCTTGAGTAGCATCTTACCCTCACCAAGAATGATGCCACAATATGAAGACAAAATGATCAATTTCAACAACTGGCTTAAGTATTGGTGTCATTCAAAGGGGATCCAATGCCTGTCAGCCTGGGATGACATGCTCGACAAGCCACGATGCTTCACTAGGGACGGCTTGCACCAGTCACCCCTGGGCTTTTGGATATTGCAAAGGCTCTTGCTACCCCCATAGTGCCTTTTTTAGGCAAGGCTCAAAAGACAAACCCACCTCCATAGGTATCACAAGGGATACGAAACTAAGAGTAATGCTACTCAACGCCAGAAGTCTAAACCTCAAGATGCACGCACTTGAAACTCTCCTTAGCATGGAGAACATCGATATCTGTGCAGTAACAGAAACCTGGTTCAAGGCTCCCGAAAGCACCCCAGCACTACCAGGTTATACCTCATACCATGCTTTTCGGCCCCAAAGCTTGGACCGAACCACAAAAGGAGGGGGAGTATCAATATTCATCAAAGATACCCACACCTCCAGGTTGGTGGCACAGCACGAAGCATCAGAGACTATCTATGTGCAACTAACAGTGGGTAAAACTGCCTTCCAGTTTATAGCCTGCTACAGACCACCCTCCCAAACCCAGGAACCCCACTCGGCCTTCCTGAGAACACTGGAAAATATGAAGGTCTCTCCAAACACCATTATATTGGGTGACTTCAACTACCCAAACATAGACTGGGAGCATTACTCTAGCTCCAACACCCTAGCCCAAAGGTTCCTAGAATTTATAAACTCAAATGCTATGGAACAAGAGGGGAAAACATACTGGACCTGATCATCACCAACATGGGGACTCTATGCTCCAGACCAAAAGTGTATCTCTCATTGGTAAGATCAGACCATAAACTAATCTCACTGGATATTCACATCCTGACTCCACCCCCTGCCCTAAAAACCACAGTGAAAAACTTCTCTAATGCAAATTTCACACTCCTCAAAACCGAGGTGGAATCCTTTAAAGCCCCCGGGCCTGTGGAAAATACGGCCCAGACCACAGAATCCTTTATAAACACATTCTATGAACACCTTCAGGAATGCATGGATCATGCAATCCCAAATAAAACCAAGTCCCAATCCTCCAAAGGCAGACGTCCTGTCTGGTGGACCTCAGCCATAAACAAACTATACAATAGAAGGAGGAAGCTACTACATGACAGAGCAAAATCCCAAAAAGGGAAGGCATCTCTGATCAGTATTAGCAAAAAACTACGGGCACTCATAAAATCGTCTAAGGCCAGCTTTGAGAGAAAAATTGCACAGGACACTAAGGATAATCACAAGGCTTTCTTTAGTTATGTTAGGAACCTGGGTGGGAATTCCCAGATATGCTCAGAATTAGTCCAAAATGACAAAAAATACATCAAACCCACAGACATTGCCAACATCCTAGCTGACAGGTTCAGCGCAAACGTCTCCCCCCCTCCCCACCAAAAGGGCAAATATCTATCCCAGCAGAGTGCTGCCCCCCTGACATCTCAGATGCTCAGGTAACAGCTGCCCTCTCCAAAGCAAAAAACACAGCATCAATGGGACCAGACGGTGTCCCGGGCTGCATCCTACATGAACTCCAAAAAGAGCTAAACCCAAACATAAAACTACTGTTCAATCTCAGCCTTACTACAGGATATGTACCCAAAGAGTGGCGTACAGCAACAGTGGTCCCTCTCCACAAAGGTGGTGCCTCAACGGATCCTGGAAACAATCGCCCCATAAGCCTGACTAGCTTGGTCTGCAAAGCTATGGAAAGGATCATCATGGACCTCATAAATAAAGATATTGGAGACCTACAGACACTGGATCCTACCCAGTTTGGCTTTGTTAAGGGCAGATCCTGCCTCTTAAACCTGGTTGATTTCTTTGAAACAGTCACTAAGGCCATTGACGAGGGGAAGGTGGTCCACACAGCCTACCTGTACCTCGCAAAAGCCTTCGATACAATACCCCACTCGGGCATTATAGATAAGCTCACCAGCTTAAATATAAACCCCTATATCACTAGATGGGTTGCAAACTGGCTCAAGGATAGAACCCACATGGTTAGAATTGCTGGAGCCATGTCAGACTCCAAACCAGTTACAAGTGGCGTCCCACAAGGCTCAGTCCTGGGACCTCTCTTGTTCGGTATATATTTCTCGGAGGTACAGGCCAACACGGAAGGACTGTGGCTGACCAAGTTTGCAGATGACTGCAAACTGGGCACCATAATCGACACTCCAGCCGACACAAGCATCCTCCAAAAGGGCCTCATACAAACAGATAACTGTTGCCAGAGCCATGGCCTCAAGCTAAATGCCAAAAAGTGTATAGTCATCCCCTTTGGCAAAAACAAAGTGCCCACAAATTACCACATAGGTGGTAATCCATTAAGTACAGAAGAAGTAATTAGGGACCTGGGGACCCAAGTTGATAGCAATCTCTCATTTGACAACCACGTGGCCAAAGTGGTTAGAAAAACATTTTATATAGCCCACCTAATCATGAAGGGATTTATATCTAGATCACGGGAGGTCATCGTGCCTCTTTACTCACCCTCATCAGGCCCATAATTGAGTACAATGCCCCTTTTGGGATGTACCTTACCAGACACCTGCAGCAACTGGAAAGACCCCAAAAGTACCTCACCAAGAGGATCAAAGGGCTCAAACAGATACCATATGCTGCCCGGTTAAAGAAACTCCAGCTCTACTCAGTGGCATACCGCCTACTCAGAGGCGATCTGTGCCTGACGTATAAAGCCATGTCCAACCCGGAATTAATGGAAATGCTGCATCTCAGAAAATCCAAATCCCATCGAGCTACGCGCTCAAGAGACTTGAACCTCAGCACTGAAATAAATAGGACATGCTGGAGGGACAGATTCATAACCCAGAGGCTCCCTTCACTCTGGAATAAAATCCCAGTCCAGGTTAGGCAGAGTCCCTCATTGACTCTCTTCAAGAGGAATCTTGATGAGTGGATGGGATATCATAGGTTTACCCCGGGTATCACTTCTGTGTCACTGTTAGACAGAGGCACAGTATACTAACCTCGAAAAAGGGCATAGCAAAATTATTTTAAAATGGGTGACGAAAGGCAAACACACTCTGGCTAGGCTTATAAATGCCCTAGGGCAGATAGCCTAGTATGAACCTATGAACCTATATGCTTCTTATATGTGTATTTTATTGCTTGAAAAGAGTGTGTTAGATATGGGGTATTTACCTTCAAATTCTAATGATAGTTTCAGTACATTTGGCAGGGAATTCAGTTTGCAATATAGACTTCATGTGTTTACACACTTCTTATGTCCCTCTGAATTACAAGTGGTTGAAGCTTCAATCAGACGATCAACAAAAGCTGAAGATTCAAACCCTATAGCAATGCATAACAATATTTACATGGTCTGCCCTCCTTGCAGCACCCCTTTTGGGTGGGCTTCGATACACACCCCTTATTTACATATATACTCATCTATGACTAGTAGTTTAATCACAAGACCACATTTTGTTTCTGTTATTTATTAAGCTGCCTTATGTGACCAAAATGGTGTCTCCTCTTCTTATAAAAACTATTAAAAAAATCATAAACTGGATACATATGAATCAAAGAACCACTGTGAGACATTTTGCAGTTTTAAGTATTTGTTTATTGAAATTTTATACTGAGATAGATTAGTGCTGATTTACAAATTTGACTTACTTTGCCCTGATTTGACCTTCTACCAATTCCTATGACACCAGGGAAGTGACCATTTTTAAGTGATATTGCCACCTGTTGCCATCCATGTGCTATTTAAGTACAGATATTGGAAATCTGCTAATAGTGATTATTTTTGTAAGAGTTTTATTAATTTAGAACTCTGGTTTGCTGTTATGCTTGTGAATGAAGTAAACCTTTTAGTGTTATGAGCCATTTTAGTGTGTTATACAATTTAAATATTTTTTTTTTTAGTTTTGGGTTTCAATATGTATGGTTCAGTGTTGGACTTTAATATTGTTAGTGGCTCTAAGTGGTTCTGTTTTGGATGAAATGAATTTGACATTGTGGGCTTTAGTTTCTTAAAATAACCCTGCATTTTATAGTGCTGGGTTAATACTTCACTTTACTGCTTGTAACTGAAATAAAATATAAAATGACACAAGCCAGCTTTTCTCTCATTCTGTGTTATTATTGTCAAAGAAGAATCCTCCCTTTCATTAGATTTTACCACAGAATAAAATTCCTTCTTCCAATGGAATGAAAGCTGCTGTCTAGTCATTCAGTAGTTTATCCACATTAGTTTACTGATACCTAAATGAGTTTCTAAACTGCTGTTTATCTTAGTGCAGATAGATGCTATGTATCTGTTCTGGTTTACAGAATATCAGTTTTAATATGACACCATTAGCAAATATACAGTAAGGACAGGAAGAAGAATGCATTTGAGAGAATGCAAAATTCCTGTGAGGCCCAAACAGCAATGAAAAATGTAACAAAATCTGAAAACCAGCAAATCAACTACGAACAAAGACCACCGGGAGACGAAGAACTAAATTCCACAATTTTAATGTAAACCAATACAATAAAAATAAACAATACACGTGAAGTGCTTTTCGTCTGGCTTAGTAGTATTTTTCACATTTATCCTACTAACATATAAAAGCTTTTGAAAGATTTCATCTTAAAACTTACATGATCTGCAACATATTAGATCTCTGTTGAGTGATGTACTATTTATATTGCCATAATTTTCATATTTTTTAAATATCTCAACAATCACAACACAGAACTGCATAGTCTCACAATAAAGCTCACAGATGGGCAAACAAAATGCTGCTGACTCTATGGATGTAGCTTTAGTGGTTACTGAGATATTGTGAGTTGTTTATAAAATATAACACATTTAATATTTACTGTACTTACTGTGAGTTATAAAATTTAGTTTAACACCCAGAATCTAATGAACACTAACTCTGTAAAAATGTGCATATGCTGTACAGTTTGCCATTTACATCTGTTTAATAACCCTTTTGGCTCCAGAGATATGAACGTTTGTTTGAAATGTGAGGTCATAACTTTGTTTTGTCAAAACACTCAGGATGCATTTATTAGAAGCTGGAGTAAACGCCTGCAGGTCTGCACTCGATTGAATGAGTTAATCAATATGTGTAAAGTCCGTTGTCTGGTAAATCTCTGTTGAAGCCTCTTCTAATCCTACAGACTCCTTTGAGTGGATCTGTGACAAGCTATGAATGGGTACCTTAAGGTCAGGTGTACACATGCAGGGAATATGGGATAAGTAAAATTTTGTGCCGCTTATGCTGTGGCTCTTTATTTCATACTGAAATTGGGGTTTAGCAATATAAAATGCAACAAAAGGCTATTCAGATGATTTAAGGTGGTAGCATAGGGTCTATAGTAGAACATCGAAGTTTCAAAACTTTGAATGTTCTAATATCGAACCCTATTCAGCGAAAGCTGAAAATATGGAAGCAAGAGAAAACCAAATTTTTTCCTAGGGAAAGAATTCGGTTGTCCGTTTCTGTTGCTTCAGTATTTTCAGCGCTATGGTAGAAAGTTATGGGTCGGGTTCAGGTAAGTGTGCGATTGAGTGCGGGTTAGGTTAGTTAAGGTTAGGGTGCAGGTTAGGTATGTGTGCGACTGTGTGGACGTGAGGGTTAGGGCGGGGTAGGTGAGTTAGGGTTAGTAGGTGTGTGATTGTGTGTGGACGTGAGGGTTAGGGCAGGGTAGGTGAGTTAGGGTTAGGGCATGGGTGAGGTGAGTGTGCGATAGTGACGGACCTTAGGGTTAGGGTTTGGGTTAAGGTAAGTGGATAGTTAGTGGTGTGTGTATAGTTTAGTGTAGGGTTGTGTGTAAGATTTTAGGTGTATGTGTGTGGATTGCTGTTTGTTTGGTGTGCTTGTGTTGTATGTATGTGTTTTACAGGAAATTTTTTCCATAGGAAAAAATTTGCTGTTCTGTATGTTCAATGTTTTCAGCTTTCGCTGAATAGAGGTCGATATTAGAACATTCGAAGTTTTGAAACTTCGATGTTCTAATATAGACCCGTAGCATATATATGTACTTTTTAAGGCACCTATTATTTCAGTCTTTTAATAGCTGTATTTCCTGAACCTGCTGCCAGACTTGCAATGGTGGTAAGTTTTGGTCTGCTTTCTATTCGGTTAAACAGAATTACAACGGCAATGTTTAGAAGTGGTACAAATGTAGTCATAGTTTACATTGGTCCTGACTACAGTTTACATTGGTCATGACTTTTGACCTACAGTCTGAACTGTTACACAAATGGGTAAACTGTGCAAGGATGGACTGTGCTCAACTTTGACTATTATTAATACACACAGAGGTCGTTTTTAAAAATCTCAATTGTATACCGGAACTTGCTGCCCTATTCATCAGAGCACTGAAGTGATTTAGTGAACACATTTGTTGTGCTTATGTACATTTTTGCATTGTGTATACAGAATATATCATAGTTATGGATAATGTCAGTTAACTGATATCTTTATATTTCTTGCTGGCAATGAATTCTTTGAGAATAGGTTGAGATAGTTCTGGCTCCAAGACCTCTAATCATTCGCTTTACCAGATAGAAATGTGTCTTCCGAGCACCAGCTATCCTAAGGGAAACCTTGGAGGGCACCATCTACTCGATGGTTCGATAAAAAATCCTTATCAGATTATTAGGAGAGTTGCAGTCTAATGCATTCAATACTGTAGCTTTAGTTATTTGTTATTGTATTTTCCTGAACTTTCTATTGACTAGATGTTAACAGCAACTTTTGTTATGATTTCTCTTTAGCTGAATGGATTTGTTTTAGGTGGTAATTGTACATACCCAATAAAATAGTAGCTCTGGCTGTTTCTCGAAGTGCTGTATAATATGGTAATCGGGTAAAAACAGGATTTGGAAAGGGGGTTAAATGCATGTGGGACCTATGTGAAAAGTTCTTCCAACATTGCCATTACTGAACTCCTGTAGCTGGATTAGTGGTCACTGTGCAGGTTTCTACTTGTACCTGAGAAGTGCCAGTCATTTACCGTATTATAACCAAGCTGTTTGTTTTACATTAACTGTGTCTAAAAATTAAATTTACTGACTAAATTGCATTTGGCTGCAGTTATTGCCTTTGCTTTGAATTACTTTCACCTCAGCCCCTTTCATTTGACTTTACTGTTGTCAGAAACCTAGATTTAAATCCCAACCAAGTAAAAGGTGTATGAATAATCTGTAAAGTAACACAATTTCTTTGGCATTTAAATATGGTTGTTTTATTTCATTGGCATTTAAACTAGGTTATTTTGTTTAAATAAGAAAGAGAGCTATGATACATTAATATGATTTGTTGAAATTTGATGCTTTGTTGATCAAGATGTCCACTGAGTGGAACCCATTTTCATTAGTTCCAGGCAGAAAAGCTGTCTAATAATGTGCATAAATAAAGTATTGTAATGTAACAAGCATCTAACAGTAAACATAAAAAAATTACTAGAAACAGTAGTTACATTTATCCTCTCTAGACCAGGTTAGTCCTACTAGGCTAGTAGCCTCTTTTCAGTGGGGAGTCCCAGGGTGGTATTTATACTACAAGAGGAAATTTGTACAGCGCATCAGGGACTTTCACCTTAATCTTTTCAGTTTGTACTGTGGTATCTTTTTCATCCACCTGAGCTATCACCAACTCAGGCAGATGGGCTCTGTTTAAAGTCAACACACTCAGAAGTGTAGCACACCCCTTATGCTGTGTTGCAGTGTCTATACTCCATCTTACTGTTGTGGGAATAGAACATTTAGCCTTCTGCACTAAAGGAAGGAGTGTTACCTGCTGTGCCCTTAACACTTCTGATATAGTAAGGCTATGAAAAGCACTCAATTTATCACTGCAGGAAAAATCTAATGCAGATAGTAGTCTACCTTTGTCACTACTCTATATAGCTTGAAGCTCATTACTTAAAGTTCTCTTGTGAGCAACATGACTCTCCTCTTTTTGTCCATAGGATGGGGAATTACTATGTATCACCGCAAATCCATATCACCCCAACTTTACAGGTTAATATAAGATGTCTGCATTCAGGACATCTACATTCTTCTTGTGCATATGCTTTTTAACTTGATCTTTTTAATGAGAATTCTCAGACCAATTCACACTAAGAGAACAAATAAGCACGGCCTATTAAGTAATCTTAATTTATCTGGAGAAGATAAAACTCAGAGCTCCAAATGCCTGATTGAGTGGTTGAATGATTCATCAATCAGGTTGGTCTATGACTTTTTAGATATGACCTTATAAAAATAAGCAGCTACAAAGTACAATCAAATAGGCCATACCTAAGGTTACACAAATTACGTAGGTTACAGTACACAGGAGTCATACAAATATAGGCCAACAGAAACTACACAACATTTCATAAGTTGTGATGTATAGAGGTCCTACAAATATAGTACAAAAAAGCATAGAACTTGCAGTTGTAACTGTAACAGTAACGTCCCTTAATACATATGATAAAGATGTGGTTTTAAAGGATGTGACAAATTTCAATGTAATTTAGAATATGTAGATATGTCAAGTTCATGTTATGTAGAACTTAATTTGTATCATCCTTATAAAAAGTACTTTGTATCTCAGCTGGTGCAGGAACCCCCAAAAGCTCTAATGAACTTTATAGTCCCACTGATGGGACACTGCACACCACCCCACCACTCAGTTAATATTTAAAGGTGAGCCCAAGACATGCAAATTCAGCTAAACCAATCAACACTAACCAAGCAGTAGTACAACTTAAATTAAAACCAAAATTTAACACACATCCACAGTAGGGGGCCAATAGTCCCCCACCCGAGAATTCCTTTCAAGGAATACATAACTGGCATAACTAAGGCTGATTGATTATTTAGTTTGCAGCAAGCATATTGCTACCTGTCGACCATTTCTCAAATATTTTTTGAACATATCACTGACATCTTAAAGAGGGAAAAGCTATAGAGCAGGACTTTGCTGTAAAACACAAAGACCCCCACCCCGCCCCCAACCATTGTCTGCCCTATAATAAAAGTATTCACATTCATTGCATAACATTCCATAATATTGCCATTATTCAAACCTATGAAGAAGGATTTGCTATGCAATATTTTTAACATTCATGAGGTAACCAGTTATGGCCCCATTATTCTGTAAAGCTTCCCGGGGCCTTAGGATAAACATGCACTACTAAAAAAGTACCAAATCAAAGGGTAAAAATGTCACAAAAACAAACCATTCAGTAAAAACTATAAGAAAGACTCAGCCAAGGTACAGTCTTCACTGTGTAACACCTTAAACCTCTTGTAGGGAGGGCTCATGGGATGTATGCAAATAATCAGTTAAGTATATAGCAGTGTTTCAGCTACATGACTTCTGAATGTCCATGACTTTTTACATTTTAAGTCTTTTCTGTTGCATTCAGGTTGATAATGCCAAGCCCCACTAATTGTAGACATGTCACATCTAGTTCTTTTAATGAGCTTGTCAGCAGAACTTAAGTATATTGTTTGGCCATATTTTTAAAACCAAACCTGATGTCCATAAACAGTAATGTGCCTGCAAAATATCCCAAATAACAACCAAACCAAAGTGTAAAGAGGCCACAGAGGCCAACTATTCACTATAAACCACCAGAAAGACCCAGCCAAGCTAGAGTGTTAACTGTGTGATACCTTAAACCTACTAACAAATAATATACACACACACACACATTTTATATATATATATATATATATATATATATATATATATATATATATATATATATATATATATATATATTCATTATTGCATTGAGAATCCCTCCTGATTCAAACTGGAGGTAACAGAATTGCATTCAAACAATATTCTCAGCTCTCCACATTTATTACAAGAAAATCTAAATGAAAAATACAGCAAGCTGACTAATTTAGTTAAATCAGTAATAATTCATTTCACAAAGCTATTATGAAGGATAATCCACTGATAAAATACTTCTGCAAAGTGTGCCACTCAAGAATAATTATCCCTTTAATACTAAGCAGAAACTTTTTAACCACATTTGTCCATTGACCTGCCATAAGATATAATAAATCATGTATAACAGCCATCTCCTAGTATCAACATCACCCCCCTTTAGCAGAAGTAGTTAAAATAGTTGAGGGAATGCAAGTCGCATATAGTGCATAGATGCTGACATTACAAAGAAATCCAATAGGAAGGCTAATACCACAGCAGAGATGCTTAGGAAAGTCATCGTCACAGAAACCTACAGAGAAAAGATAGAAAAATGGTTGGGGAGGAAAATGGACAAGGAAGTAGAGAAGCAAAGAGCAAATTCAGTCCATAGGTCTTGGTTATTAGACCAATTTAGTTAAAATATAATCAGAAGCAAAATGCAATTCTGCCACAATGCAGCTATGCCACTGTTCCAGTTTTAGGTGAGATTTTTTTTGAGGCCAGCTGTTTTACAATGTAGAAAGAGCAGATACGTCATATGTTACTTTAGGGCATCACATGATTTCAATTTCTTCTCTCCAAATAACAGCCCAAGTACTTCAAATCTTTCCACATAAAGTCCAGATCATATAGAACCATACAGCCTTCATCTGAATGATAATGCAGCCAGTATAGACACAACAATCTAACCTTAAACCTTTTTTTATTTACCAGAAACATTGGTCTCAGCAGCTGTCTCTGCTCCAAAACTCAGTGGGAAAAATAATCAGATATAATCCTATAACCAAAATAGTACAAGGGCCCCAGCATGTCACTCAGGGTGTTGCACCAGTTCATTTCTGAGGAATTCTAGAATGATGTAGCCTAACCTGTTATTTGGCTCTGTTATTTTTTCTGCCTTACAGCAGAGTTCAGTTTCTATTTGTAAACTTCTAAAATTTGTTTTAATAGCATTGCTAACCAGTTCTGTAGAAAAGAAGTGGCAGCTTTTCCTTTCAAATTGTTGGGGATGACATAAATAAAAATATTTCAAAAATATTTGTGCTCCTGTTCCAGTTTTTTGTCACCATTCTTCAGCAACAGGGGCTGCATCTGCTTTATCAAGTAATCATTCTGTATTTTCAGCTACTGGAATATAAAACTTATTCAGCTAGTAGTTTTTGCACTTGCAATATTTTAGTTGTATTGGCCAACAGATTTTTTGACAGTCCCTGAGATCTAACAAAACACATACAATTGCAACATTACTAGGCTCAGTGCTCTTCATTTTTCCCAGGTCAAAACCCAAAGCCAATACATTTTTAACTGCCATCCATGCTGCTTTCAGGCTACAAGGGCTGGAATGGTGCACACAAAAGTGATTTGCATAAATAAGGTTTTCAAGGCAAGGAATCTAGAGCCAAAAAACATTTTTCCAGTAATGTGATTTAGTAAACAAAATTAATAAAGTGAGCAATTTGAGGTCAGCAGGAACGACTGTTCACATCTGTCACTGTACTCAAAATCTCTCCATTTTTATTTCTCGTTCTTTCATTATAATCATTAATTATTCTGTCTTAAATTACCTATAGCTTACATTTTAGAAAAAGTAAAACTTCTGCTTATGGCTATTTAGTTAGTTTAAAATGTTTAGGCATTTCCCTCTATTGAAAACATAAATGTGATATTAGAATGCTTTTGGCGGCAATATTTTATAATGCACGTATGTTGTATTTCTTAGGGCATCTATGTTCAGTAAAATCAATAGTTATGGGTCAGTTAAAATGAAACAAAATTACCATGGTGATTACTGGACACTGAATACTGAGCTGTAAGTTATTTTAAGCTGCAGTCCAGTTCAGGCTTTGGTTAACGGTTGTATAATAATGCTTGACTTTTGTATGGTATGTGAAGATTTGTGTAGTTTTATAGACTGCTTAGTTACTATCCTTTTTACTGTGCTTATTGATTGCATATCTGCATATTGATCATACACCTTCTTGTAGTCATTAAAAGCTATGTTAAAGCTAGCACTTAAAAAGACAGCCCAGACACTTACAAGTCAGGCACTTTTAACATTTTTGCTGAAAGTAGTAGTTATAGCAAATCTGGTTTTATGAGATTGGAATAAGAGTTTTAAAAAGGAGCTGCTCTGTTCTCTCATCTTCACTACAGTACTTTAGACTTCTGTTTTTTATTCTCTTACATGCAGCTAAAAGCTTCACTGCTTTTGAAGTTACACCTTTAGCAGATGTACAGGCTCTAGTAATGGATGTAATTCTATATCTTTTCACAAAATACCAAGGTTTCATCATCAACGTCTGCTCCGAGCCCATTAGATGGTACAATATACTGTTCCAAGGGAGGCTGTATCCCTGGATACCTCTGAAATGATACTCAGTGACGTAAATCAATACTGACAGCTTTGTATTCATCTGCAATAACTCATGAAATATGACATTTTTTGGTAATCCCAGAATCATACAGGAGAGCACAATCTGTTTTATGCATAATTTTGGCATGTTTACATTTGCATCATAATGACTTAGTGACAGGTTCTATCCACTTGCAAATTTAAAGGTAAATTTGTCTGGTAAAGTGGTACAATGATTTACTTTATTGCCATTTACTAACAGGTTGGTTATCCTGACTTACAAGGGATTTATTTTACTATTAGAGTTATGTGATAACGTAGAACAGCAAATGCCTGGGGTTAAATAGGACTATTGTTCAATCACAAGCATCATGTGAACAATTAAATATTAGTTTGTTTTATATTTTGGCTAAATGGTCATCTGTGTATTAAAAATTTTAGCAGCGATGGTTTACAGAAGACCATTAGCCAACTCAGCAGTACGGATAATTTCATGTCTAAACTCCAGCATGCCTCACTGGGTGGGATGGAAGTGGGACTTGCATATCATAAAAAAGCATGTCATAATAGTTTTGCTCTAAAATTTAAATATGTGTCCTAGAAGGTTTTATTATAACCAAAGAGAATCAACAAAACATGAGGGTCCAGAATTGGTGCAAGAATTAATTTATTAAAACAACCTGAAGAAATAAAATGAGTGCTTTCATCTTATATAAAAGACTTCATCAGAATAAAATGTTCTAGCACAAAGTCATTAAATAGTATATAAAAAGATTTCATTGGTAGTTAGATAATTAATTAATAAGACCTGTAGTATTCTTTAAAGGGCCAGACAACAAATGCACAGTAATGAACAATGATACACATAGTCCTTGACAAACAAAAAACCACCACAACAAAGTCCACCGAAACATTTGATTATTTAAAAATAGTGTGTAAAAAATGTGACAGATGGAACAAAAAAATTGTAAAAGCGAGGACTATAACTTATTAGCCTTCAAGATTAAAACAGGTGTAACTGAAACACTGTAATTCAAATTGGGGGAAAGGTAGCCCATAATCTAAGTTGCCAATGCAGTTCACATACTTTTAAGTAATTCTTCCAGTCCCCCCTACCCCGGGATCCAGTGTGATCTTTTCTAAAATGCCAAAATGAAACTTGCTATAACTGTTACATTGGTTCAAAGGTCTGTACAGGACAGTATTCTCATTGTTGTTGGCAATAATGTGTGTGTGTTCATAGATATGGGTTTTGAGAGCTCTCTCAGTTTTGCCAACATAGAATGCCTGACATCCTGCACACATTGTTAGGTAAACTACCTATTGAGTGGTACAATTACCATCATGGACGGTCATCTTTGTTTTCATTACATTTCCTAGCACCATAACTTGGTTCCTAGTAATGTATGTGCACTAGTTGCACCATCCACATTTAATAGTGCCCTTAAAAATCTTAGAAAGGGCGGCATGTTTATTTTCCATCAATCTCTTAAAATTTGGGGCAGTTTTTGAAATAAGTACTGGTTCAGACCCCACTAATGAATATAATTCTGGGTTGGTTTTAAAAATACACCATTTTGTTTTTAAATGTCTTTGATTTCCTTAGAGAATTGATTGTATTCAACTAGTAATGCATTTTACAAGTTACCACCCTATGTGGCAGAAAAAGAGTCTAGTTAAGGGGCAAACCATTAGTGTGGCTTGTATGACATCACATAGGGAGGATATGTGGGATGAGTTAACCAAGTTAAAGAAGATGTTTTAGTAAGGGGTTACCCAGAACACTTTCTGGACAGTTTGTTGTTAGATGTGTATAACGAATGGGGTAATAGGTAAAAGCCTGTTTTGGGTACTGGCCTAACTAACATTTCAGGATGGGACAAGCACAAATACAAAAGGGCATTAGTAGTTGAATGCAATCAGTTCTCTAAGAAAATTAAAGAGATTTTGAAAATACAAAATAAAAAGGTTCACGTAGTACCAGATTGCCCAAGGGTCACATGCCTGGTTTTGTTGGTTGTAGATTAAAAAAAAAAGACTGGTGTATTTTTAAAACCAACACATAATTATATTCATTAGTGTGGCCTGAACCAGTATTTATTTTATTTATATATTGTCATTTGTTATGGTATGTGAAGATTTGATTTCAAAAAACCGCTACAAATTTTAAGAGATTGATGGAAAATAAACATGCTACCCTTTCTAAGATTTTTAAGGGCACTATTAAAACTGGACTATGCAACCAGTGCACATACATTACTAGGAACCAAGATGTGGTGGTAGGAAATGTAATGAAAGCAAAGATGACTTCCATAATTGTAACTGTACCACTCAAAGGGTAGTTTACTTAGTGATGTGCGCAAGATGTCTGGCATTCTGTGTTGGCAAAACCGAGCTCTCAGAACACATATTTACGAGCACATACACTATATTGCCAAGAAGAGTGAGAACAGTGTCCTGTACCGACATTCCAACCAATTTAATAGTTATAGCAAGTTTCATTTTGGAACTTTGGAAAAGATCACACTAGATCCCAGAGAAGGGGACTGGAAGAATTACTTAAAAGTACGTCAGCTGCACTGGCAAATTAGATTGGGGGCTTCCTTCCCCCGATTTGAATGATAGTGTTTCAGTTACACCTGTTTTAATCTTGAAGGCTAATAAGTTATAGTCCTCGTTTTTACAGTTTTTTGTTCCATCTGTCACACTTTTTACACACTATTTTTAAATAATCATATGTTTCGGTGGACTTTGTTGTGGTGGTTTTTTGTTTGTCAAGGACTATGTGTATCACTGTTCATTATTGTGCATTTGTTGTCTGGCCCTTTAAAGAATACTACAGGTCTTATTGATTAATTATCTAACTACCAATGAAATCCTTTTATATACTATTTAATGACTTTGCGCTAGAACATTTTATTCTGATGAAGTATTTTATATAAGATGAAAGCACTCATTTTATTTCTTCCGGTTGTTTTAATAAATTAATTCTTGGGCCATTTCTGGACCCTCGTTTGGCATTGATTCTCTTTGGCTTTAAGTGCATCTGGTTGATGCTGGACCACTTTGTGTCATTTCAAGCTTTTATTATAACCTGTGTTGTTTATAAATAATATGTGATGTCCACATGTTTCCTAAACACGGAACAGGTAGACGTTTGTATATACATGAATTTCTACATATATAAGCACACACAATCACGGATATCACAGATATGATATGCATTCAACAAAAATCTTTAATGAACTGTTCTGATGAAGAAATCTCATGGTATGGAGATGCAGCTGCTAATAACCCACCAGTCGTCATATCATCACTGTAATTACATAGACTCACATTACACAACACCCCTTACTTTAAAAATAAAGATACTGTTAATATAAATAGGTACATTAATCTTTACAAACTACATCTATCTACACTGCACTGTAATTATGCTGTGCTTATGTGATTTATAATAATACAATAGATTTGAACTGATTTTGAAAATAATTACTTCAAAATGTACAAAGAGTCTTTACATTAGGTCTAGTCACTATATCATATGGGATTTCTGGTCAGCCCTTCATATATTAAATATTAATTCACAGTGTGTTGATTAGGAATTGTGACAATTTTGGAGTAGCAAGTGATTGCTGGATAATTGGTAAAACAATAGAATTGTAATAGTTGAACACTTCATCCTGGACAATTTATTTAGTTAAATGCTTCATATATATATATATATATATATATATATATATATATATATATATATAATCTAGCTATTTATATATCTATCTTTATATATACATATATATATATATATATATATATATATATATATATATATTTGTATCTATATCTAAATCTATATATAGGTTCATAGGTAGGTACTAGGCTATCAGTCCTAGGGCCTATAGAAGCCTAGCCAAAAAGGTACCCTGGCTTTCGCCACCCAAGAAAATTATTTTCCTGTGTCCCTGTCCAGCAGAGCCACAGAGGTGATCCCCGGGGTGAATTTCCTATTTCCCATCCAATCATCAAGATTTTTTTTGAAGAGTGCTAATGTGAAGCTTTGTTTGATATAGATAGGTGGTTTGTTCCAGAGTATGGGAAGTCTCTGGGACAGGAATCTATCCCTGCAGCATGTTCTGTTTATTGTGGTGACAAGGTTCAGGTTCCTAGAGCATGTAGCTCAGAGAGATTGGAATTTCTTTAAGTGAAGCATGTCCAACAGCTCTGGGTTTGACATAGCTTTGTATGTTAGGCAGAGATCGCCTCTGATTAGGCGATATGTGACGGAGTAAAGCTGGGGGGTTTTGAGATGGTCTGCATAGGGCATCTTTTTGAGGCCAGTAATCCTCTTTGTGAGGTATTTCTGCGGCCTTTCCAGTTGTTGTAGATGTTTTATGAGGTATACACCAAAAGGGGCATTGTACTTTATAACGGGTCTAATGAGTGACGAGTAGAGGGGAACAATTACCTCTTTTTCCTGGATGAGAAACCTTTTGTGATGAGGTGAGCCACGTAGAAGGATTTCCTGACTACTGTGGTGATGTGATTATCAAAGGTGAGACTACTGTCCACCTGTGTCTCAAGGTCTCTTATCACACTTTCAGTGTTAAGTAGACTACCACCTATGTGGTAGCTCATGGGTACAGAGTTTTTACCAAAGGGGATGACAGTGCACTTTTTGGCATTGAGCTTGAAGCCATGGCTTTGACACCAGGCATCTGTCTCAGTGAGGCCCTTTTGTGGGATGTCCACATTGTTAGGAGTTTCAATTATGGCTCCTAGTTTGCAGCAAACTGTGAACTTTGTTAGCCAAAGACCTTCTCTGTTAGCCTGTACTTCAGAAAAGTAAATACCGAACAGGCGAGGACCCAGGACTGAACCGTGTTGTACTCCACTAGTCACTGGTCTGAAGTCGGATTTGGAGTCTGCTACTTTCACAGTGTGGGCTCTGTCAATGAGCCAGTTCGCAACCCATCTTGTGACATAGGGATTTATACCTAGTTTAGTTAGTTTATCTATAATTCCAGAGTGGGGGATGGTGTCAAAAGCCTTGGCGAGATCTAGATAGGTTGTGTGAACCACCTTACCCTTGTCTATGGCTTTTGGTGACTGCTTTAAAGAAGTCAGTCAGGTTTAGGAGACATGATCTGCCTTTTACAAACCCAAACTGGGTGGGGTCCAGAGTTTGGAGATTACCAATGTCTTTGTTTATAATTTCCATGATGACACGTTCCATGATCTTGCAGACCAGGCTCGTTAGGCTAATGGGGCGGTAGTTCCCGGGTGGTGGCTCCCCCTTTGTGGAGTGGGATAACCGTCAATGTGCACCATTCAGTGGGCACAAAACCTGAAGTGAAGCTATGATTGAACATGGTGCTTAGGTGGGGTGCCAGTTCATTCTGTAGTTCATGTAGAACACAGCCTGGGATGTTGTCAGGTCCCATGGATGCTGTGTTTGTGGCTTTGGAAAGTGTGTTTTTTACCTGTGCAGTCATGATTACAGGAACTTTGCATTCTTCCGGTATACAGAGAGGGGGTGTGGGGGGGGGGTAAAGTTAGCACTGAACCTATCTGCCAGGATGTTGGCAATATCAGTTGGTTCTGTATATTTAATGCCATTGTGATGTAACTCAGAGCAGATCTGAGTGTTGCTATTGAATGCTTTGTGGTTGTCTTTAGAATCAGTGGCAATTTTGTTTTCATAACTAGCTTTGGAGGATTTTATGAGGGATTTCAGCTTTTTACTGAGGCTGACCAGGGAGTTCTTCCAGTCATGGGATTTTACTCTTTTTTGCAACAGTTTCTTTCTTCTGTTGTAGAGTTTGTTTATGGCAGCGGACCATCAGATTGGCTTCCTTTTTTTGGAGGATAGCATCTTGGTTCTGTTAGGGATAGCACAAGCCATGCCCTCGTGTAAGTGCTTATAAAGTACATTTGTGTAGGATTCAGCAGTCGTACCTCTATTGTCTGTCTGCATGGGTGTCATGAAGTTTGCCACGTCTGTCTTAAGAAGCATGAAGAGGGCTTTGGAGAAATTTTTTACGGTGGTTTCCCTAATGGGGGGTTGGGGTGGGATGTGGATGTCCAGGCTGATTAGCTTGTGGTCGGATTTGACCAATGAGGAATTCACCTCTGGTGTGAAACACCGGTCGCCCATGTTGGTAATGACCAGGTCTAGGATATTGCTGCACCTGGTGGGGCTGTGGATAAGTTGATCCAAGGCGTTGGAATTTATGAATTCCAGTAAACGTTGAGCAAATTAGTTGGTACATGAGTAGTTTTCCCAGTTAATGGTGGGGTAGTTGAAATCGCCCATTATTAGGGTGTTGGGTTGTACCCTAATATTTTCCAGTATATCAAGAAATGAGGCGTGGGAATCCTGGGACATGGTGGGGGATCTGTAGCAAGTTACAATTTGGATTGTGGTCTTTCCCAGAGTTAGTTGCACTTGGATAATCTTGGATGTATTATGCTGAGCAACTAGCTTGGAGGTGTGGATATCCTTAATGAATATGGACATGCCCCCACCTTTAGTGTTTCAGTCCAGTTTAGTTGGCCGAAAGGTGTGGTATGAATTATAGCCTGGTAATGCAGGTGTGCTCTCTGGAGCCTTGAACCAGTTCTCCTTCACTGCACAGATGTCCATGTTCTCCATTTTAAGGAGTGCCTCGAGTGAATGCATTTTGAGGTTTAGACTTCTAGCATTGAGTAGCATTATCCTCAGCTTTTGCTTGCTTGTGCCTGTTACGGTGGTGAATTTGCCATTTGAACCTAGCCTAAAAAAGGCACTATAGGGGTGGCAAGAGCCTTAGCCAGTATCCGGAATCCCAAGGTTGACAGGTGCAGGCCATCTTTGGCAGAGCATCATGGTCTATCGATCATGTCATCTCAGGCAGACAGATACTGGATCTCCTTAGAATGACACCAGAAGCTTAGCCAATTGTTGGAGTCAATCATTTTGTCCTTGTACTGTGGTATCATTCTGGGTGATGGCAGGATGCTACTCAGGGCTAGGGTCATACCTGTCTGGGCTACAAGATCGGAGAGCTCCTCCATGTCTCTTTTCATGTAGTCCAGAGAGGTACATCTCAGGTCATTCACACCAACATGGACAATGACAGAGTCATATTTGTACTTGTTGTGGAGTGACCTGAGTGCGTGCATTATGTGGCAGATCCTGGCAGGATTGAGGGTTTGTGAACATATTAGTGTAATTAAACACAAACGCATGACTAATGCTTTGTATAAACATACCCTTGAACACCCTTCGGCTCGTTTCACATTCATCATTATAGATAGAATTACTCTACATCGACAAATGAAAGCAGGCTGGCGTAAGAAACTCAATGAAATGGAATACAAATGGATTATAAGGTTAGGGGGTCTTTTTAGACCAGGTTTGAATACATTAGAACCAAATTAGTAAGGTACATAATATAGATTGTGATTTTCATGTATTCCTTTTCCATGTTGTATTTTTTCATACCCACTATAGGTGGGTTTTATATGTTTATATAAAATATGTATTATAGTTATTAGCTTTATATATAGTTACATTTTTGACATACATGTACACTGAAAGGTTTTTGATTTAGGGCACATTGGTCCAAATGGCCCAATGAATATTGAATTTAATAATCTGTATACAGCTTTATGTATGGTAAACCTTATTGTAACATACATAGGTATATTTATTGTAGAATCCATTCATTATTTTTATTTTTATTATCATTTTTGTTCAACAACACAACATATTTTCTAATATATGGGTTGAATTATGTATATATTATATTATATGATGTTTAGATTTTTCACTATTTATTGTATTGTATTTAATTTGGGCATTGCCTCTTTAAGAGAGGGACTATAAGTAGGGCTCACAATTGTGATGTCTTACTTTTTTGGAATTTTTGGCATTGAAAAAGGCTTATATTAGCCGAAACCGGTTTGTCTATTCAGCATGGTTTTGTCCATTGCTGACATGATTTGAAGCATTAAATATATATACATCCTCACAGCTGGTCCGTTTTGGTTGTTTTAGATCCTGGCACCCGGCAGGCAGCTGACAGTAACTTTCTCCTTGTTTAGCCTGGTGAGTGGAACATCAGTGTGCCTGACTATAGAGTCACCTATGACTAGAGTGTTGGGTACGTTGTTATGCCTTATGGGCTGTGGTTGGGTGTCACACTGAGTTTGTGGACTATGGTCATTTGGGTTGTGTTGGGGGGGTGGAGGTTGCAAGCGTTTCTGCTTTGGAGGTCTCTGTTGCTTGAGCAGATTTTTATTGAGGGCCTCTGCGAATGTAGGTGTGTGTTTTGTGTTGCTATGTGTGTGTTTTGTTGGTGTAAGTTTTGAGAGACTATGTGATGTGTGGTGTGGTGCAAGTGTTTACCTTCTCTTCTTGACTGTCTAGTCCAGTCTTGGGTGAAGAGAGCTTTGCTTCCAGTTTAGCTATATAAGTGCATCTCTCACAGGTTGTAGTGTTGGGTGGTAGGAGGAGAGGGTTTTATGTGTGCATGAGGCAATTGCTGCATTGCCCCAAGATACCCAGATTCATCAGGTAGACAGGAGAAAACCCCGGGAGCTGACCCTTAGACATGCCTAGATAGGTGCTTATTTATTAAGTACTAAAAACTGTTTTCCTCTAGACAAGTGAGGAAAGTTGAGTGCTGTAGTAATTTGTAGCTTATTTAGTGCTTACGAGTTCTGAACAAGTGCTGAGCTCAAACAAACAGATTTGAGTGCTAAAACTAAAAAACTGGCTAGTTCTAAGGGAAAATTTGAAGAGCAGACTTTATGGCACCAGGAATAGCTTAACCCAAGCTAAGCGGTGATACATAAAGTGTATTTTTTTTAATATAACAGTAGCAAATGAGCAAACTGATTTAAACAAATTAACCAATAAAAAGCTAAAAACTGAGCCCAGTTCCAGCAGTCTACGATCAGACAAGTTCTAACTGCACATTCCTGCCACTAGGGTGCAGGGGAACCTTCTCCAAAAAAGATGGTCTGGATTAGTGCTCAAGTTATACAAACAAAGCTAGATTCAGCATGTCTGAATTTAGTCTATGCTACAGCAAACAAGGTGTACCAATTTCAGAAAGAAACAGTTCAAATAAGCAGGCACAATAAGCCTTTAACCAGAAACTCCCAGCTCAGAAAGGCAGAATCTACCCTCTCCTCCCGCAAGAGTGCAGACCACACCTTCTTAATGTAAAATAACTGGCCTGAAGCCCAAGTGCTTAAACCAGAACTAATACGCTCTTAGAATAACAGACACTAAGCTTTCAATCAGCAACTCCCAACTTAGGATGTAAGCTACCTGTCCTGCCACAACAGTGCAGACCACAAACCTTCTTAATGTAAAACAACTGATCTGAAGCCCAAGTGCTTTAACCAAAGGCTTAGAATAACAGTTACAATTTAACCTGGCTACTAACAAGCAGTAATAAATGCAGCAGAATAAATGCAGTAAAGTAGGAAGAAACACAAATACAGTAAATGCAGATGAATAAAGTGCAATTTTATACATACATACATATATATATATATATATATAGAGAGAGAGAGAGAGAGATATATATAGATATATATATATATATATAAACACACACACACACACACACACACACACACACACACACACACACACACACACACACACACACACACATATATATATATATATATATATATATATATATATATATATATATATATATAGCCATGTCGGGACATATATTCATGTCTGGACCTTGATCAAAAAATGATCCGTTGTTCCACTTTAGCAGTTACTACTGTGGATTCTGTAGCTATGATGGGGCAAAAGAGGAGGCAGCGGCAGGTACAAGGTGTTAGAAGGAAGTGATCAGCATCTCAGAGATGGTGCTAATCAGCTGCAAGTGCAGTACCTGTACCCTTTTAAATAACTGATACCTTAACTATTTTGATAAATATGTTTAAATGTAAAAATGTAAGTTGTTAGGAGGAACTCCTTACTGCAGTTCTAAGGATTTTTTTTTTTCATTTTGGTTCTGAACTAATGAAAGGACTTTTTTGGTACTCAACTTCTGAACTTGTGAAAACGTGTTTGTCCTCATCTTTGAATAGAGAGGAGTGCCAGTCTCTGATCTGCCAGGGTTCCAACTAACCTAGCTATCACTTTGTACAGGTACACTGTTTTTGCAAAAAGTTCAAAGTCTGTATACATCTTCAGTCTTTTCCTTCTTTTCAATTAAGTTAGATTTTTGTCAAAGATTTATCATATTAAAATTTGTGCTTGTGTTGCCCTTCCTTCATTTATTTGTTTTACTTATACAATGAAGGTACTACTTTAGAATATCAGGCATGCAGTTTAACTTTAAGACATCTTCCTATTAACAACTGTGCTGGTGAAGGGTGTGCAGATTGCAAAAACATATGTTCTTTATATTGATCACTACTGCAGTAGTCTTAGCTATACTGGTTATATCCTGCAAAGGATATAACAGCCAGACAGCTTCCAAAGCTTCAGGGCACCTTCCACTCACCCAAATTGTCAAACAGCTCGAGCTGAGTTGACTAAAAGACATGTGCAGGTGTGAAGCCCATCAGAGCTTTACTTCCGTCAAAGAGCATGCTCCTCTGAGGCTTGTGAGGATCAATGATTGGTTTGTGCTTTCCTTAGCTGGGTTGATAAGTTCTCCTGGGGGGGGGACTTTATTGTTTATTGATGTGTTATTACTTTCCTGTTCAGGAAAGTTATTTTAATGCTAAGAGTGTTGTGCTTTAAAAGATTGTCTTGACTCTGTAGCATACTTTTAAAAGGAGCACTCATTGTTTCTATCAGTTTAAAAGTAGTGTTATCTAACTAATAAACTATTTTCTATGAAAAATCATGTTTATTTTAAGGTTTTGAGGATGGCATAGTGTTTGAAAGTGCTTTTAACTGTGTCTTTTTTTCTATAAAAAATGTAACTTTTGTGGACTGGTACTGGCATTGTTGCTTATATTTCCCAAGATAGAAGCACAATTTTTAGCCTGACCATGGAATAGACTTTCACTCCCACAGTCAGTCCTTCTTCCAGCTACAAAAAGAAAAAGAAAACGTTAAGCAAACAGCCTTTGCCATCATAGCAGGCTAGCAATTTGCCTCAGCTGCAGGTGGGTGACTCTACTATGGCCATTTGTTGTACCTCAGAGCACTCATCTTTTACCCCGATACCTCAGGTGTAGCACCTAGAGCCACCAAGGACTGGCCATGTCATCTGTGGCTGTTGGGGTCCCCACACTGGGCAAGAGAGACCCACTCTCATCGGTCCTGGGAGAGGGAGCAGGGAAGGTTTCTCTGTTGTGTCAGAATGCTGTGCCCATCCCTGGGGAAGCAGTGACTGCCATCACTAACACAGTTGTCCCTCTTTTTTCCTGTCAAAAAGAAACAGAAAACCAAGCATTTATTTTCTGAAATTTCTTTGGATAGGAGTAGTTTACTGAGACCGGCTCATGGTTTGATTCAGGCTATTGATCCTTCTTGTAGAGTAGTTTCCAGTTAAAGAAAGGGGGATGCCTTCTTTCCTGGAGAGATTCAAGATTATGAATCTGAACAGGAAGATGCAGAGACAGTTTCAGGGTTATTTCCTCAGATTTCTGATTCAGACTCAGAGGAGAGCTCTTTTTGATTCTCCCTGTGGGGGAAGGGGGGGGGGTTCTCTTTCTCTGAGACTATTGGTAGAATGCCTCAGTGTTTTTAGTGGGAGAACACTGAGGTTTCTCAGACTCTCAAAAAATGCTATGAGTTGTTACAGAAGGATGTTCCAGAAACTAAACCCATTCTTTCTGTCCTGCCTGCATTAGAGAATGTGTATCCTACTGGCTGCAATTTTCCTGATAGCCAGCTGTGCCTAAGAAGGCAGACACGATGCATAAAGTTTCACAGTCTTTTAAATTTTTATACACTACTCCTTAACCTGACACACCAGCTATAGCCTTAGTTGACTCTGCTGCTAAACACTTAGTTAATTCCAATCGTACTCTTTCTAATAAGAGCTGTAAAAATTACTTATACGTATGGAAAAAGTGTATACTTCTTCAGCTTTGAATTTCAGAATTTTAAATTGTCAGACTCATATTTTAAAGTTTATTCTGGCATATTGAGAAAGTAATAAGAACATTTTATCGACAGTTTCTTCTTGTGAAGAAAAATCTGCTTTAAATGACATAGTTTCTGCTATTGCATAGTTCACTGCTCATTGTTTTCAGTGTGTGTGTTTATGACTCTGTTGATACTTCTTTCAGGGAGATGGCTACTTGTACGGTTTTATGGAGGCTTGCTTGGCTGCATTCTCTGAACCTTCCAGGTAATGTTAAAAAAATGAGATTTTAAATTCTCTCTTGGATAGAGATGTTGTGTTTGGCCCTTCTCCTTCAAAAGTGATCAAAATGTGAGATGAAAGGGGGCAGCTAATCCAAGGAATCTCTAAGATTTTTTTCAGCCTTTCTTTTCCAAATTATCCATGGGATTTTCTTTCTCCTCATCCAATTTCAGCAAAAAACCTAGAATAAAGAGTTTCAACAGAATTCAGTTACACAGATGTTTAAGAAGAGGTGGCGAGGAATTTCCAAAAAGATGTCTCAAACTTCCCAAAACCAAGGACACTCCAAGTCTGAATGACTATTCATGAGACATTGTAACCCTAAAACTGAGAAAACCACGAAAAACTGGAACACAGCAACACTTTATTCCGGTACCTCGGCAGAGTGCCTTCAAAGGAATAAATTACAGTCACAGGTTTCATCTAATTATACTGTGCATAAGGTAATTAATCAATTAACATAATTTAATTACAAGAAATTGCCACAAATTACAAACAAAATTAAAGAGACATTCCCAATACCAAGAAAAGTAAATAACTATTTCATCTAAATACATATATAAATGCATATATAAAATGTCTAAATATTTATAAAATAGACAATAAGTTACACCTTAAACTTTTTAAACAATTAAAGACATTAAATTATGACATTAAATTATTAAATGGTGAGGTTAACCTCCAAATTCATGCCCCTGGGTTTCAGGGTGCCAAATTTTAAGATGAATTCATTCTCCAGCTTTAATAAATTTTGTAAATAATTTATGCCATTCTTAAATTTTGGTTTGGCTAAGGCACAAAAAGTTAATGAATCCATATTCCCTCTGTGAATTGTATTAAAGTGTTCTGAAATGGGACTATCCAATCTGACATTACGTATATCGCCCATGTGTTCTAAAACACGTATTTTAAGTTGGCGTTTAGTTTGACCGATATAATATTTAGGTGGTTCACAACCACAACCAAGTATATATACCACACCACAAGATTTACAATTAAATTCATCATGGGCGACATATTTAACGCCATTAATAAAACTACCAGACAGATTTCTAACCTTGTGGCAAATTTTACATTTGCCACAACTTGACATGCCATGTGGCGAATCAATATTCCCACAAAAAATTCAGTTACACAGATGTTTAAGAAGAGGTGGCGAGGAATTTCCAAAAAGATGTCTCAAACTTCCCAAAACCAAGGACACTCCAAGTCTGAATGACTATTCATGAGACATTGTAACCCTATCCTACCCTGTCACCCTGTCCCTCTTTCTCTTCCAGAAAGTCTGAATCTCCATTTTTCTTTTGGGAACAGATTGTTTAAGACAAATGGGTTCTTTAAACCATTCCTCAGGGTTACAGATGGAAGTGGGAGGAAATTCCTCCATTCCAGGGAGCATTCCTCATCCTGCAGATCAGAATGTCTAGTTTCCACCTGTTCTTTATTACATGCTGTCCCAAGGAATGATAGAATCAGTTCTTCCTTCCTAGGTGGGGAAGAGGTTTTATTCAAGGATGTTCCTAGTCCCAAAGAAAGAAAATACTTGGAGACTAGTTCTGAATCTCTCTTTCCTTAATTTGTTTGTGAAAGTGCCAAATTCAAAATGATGTCACTTCGCCACCTGTTGCCTCTCCTTCCTCCTTCAAGTTTCCTGGTAACACTAGACTAGATGCATATCATCACATTCCTATTCATCCAGACTTAAGTGTTTCTTTAAAGTTTTGTGTGTCTGGATCACATTATCAGTTCAGCAAGAGTGCTCACAAGGTTCTAGCTCCAGTTATAGCTCATTAAAGACTACAGGGTATCCACATTTTTCCATATCAAGTCAACTTGCTTATCTTTGCAGAGTAATTTTCAAAATGTCAGGAATCTCTCTCTCTCTCTCTCTCTCTCTCTCACTCTTGGGTGAGAGATCTCTTGAACAAGCTAAGATTCCAAGATAACATTCAAAAATCTTTCTTGACTCCCTCACACAGGATTGTATTCCTGGAATGTCAACTAAACACCTCAGTCCAGAGGAAAAAAACACATTTTTTTTAGATCTATTCCAGGTTTTTCTATTCAGACTTCAGTCACTGTGAGGGAATAACCCAGGATTTTAGGTCTCATGACATATATGGTTCTCATGATACTTCTGGCAAGATTCCACATGAGAAAGATACAGTGGTATCTGAAATGCCTTTGGTCCCAACATCAATACCCTTTATCTTTTCAGATCCCAGTATTAGGGTTTGTCAGAAGAGAAATCACTTGGTGGAGACAACAGATATCCTTAAATCAAGGTCTCCCCCTTTCCCTCCCTGCTCCAAAACAGTCAGTCACCACAGACACTTCGGACTTTGCTTGGTGAGCAGTTTCAGGAGAGATAAAAGTATAGGGGGTGTGGGGCACCAAGGATAGATGTAAGCACATAAATATCAAGGAGATGCTTGCCCTGATTAAGTCACTCACTTCCCTAAAACATCTTTGGTCCCTGAGACCTCTTCAAGTGGTTACAGACGATACCGCAGTGATGTGGTACATCAGCAAGCAAGGAGGAACCAAGTTGTAATACAGAATAGCCATGTTAACCTAAGATATAGCTTCACAGCAGAATCTCACTCTAAAGGCATCCTACATTCCGTCAGAGAAAAACTGTGTGGCAGCCAAACTGAGCAGAACAAGAGAAGACCCTCACAAATGGAAACTAGATCCAGGGGGCTTTTACAAGATATGGTCTATCTGGGGGAGTTCCTCAAGTAGATCTCTTTGCCTCCTCTCTGAGCAATCAACTGGCAAAATTCTGTTCCAGTACTCCATGTTAGAATGCCTAGAAGGCAGATGTATTTTCTTTTCTTTGGACAGGAATGTTCCTGTATGCTTTTCCAACCCTTCCACTAATATCCTGGGTACTTCTGAAGATTCAGAAGGAATCCCCCAAAATCATTGTGGTGACTCCTGTCAGGCCCTGGCAACCATGGAAATGGCCAGGAGCAATTACCACAGGATTCCTCACAGAATACATCTATTCAAACAAGAACAGCAGTGCTTAATAGACCCTGACATAAATCATCTTCAATTGACCACCTGGATGATAGGGTCTTAATTCCTTTTAGGCACCTGTTTTCCAGGATGTGCAGCAGATACTAATGGAGGCAAGGAGGCCTGCCAATAGAAAATCATAAATTAGCAAATGAAAAAGGTTTTCTAGTTGGTGCCAACAACATAACCAGCACCCACTCAGGGCTAGCTGTTATCTGGTTTTACAGTATTTGTGTGAGTTACTATATATAAACTTTCTTATTCCTCTATCAAAGTTCATTTATCAGCAATTTCATCATGGCTGTCCATGGATCCTTCTATTTCAAGACAGTCGCATCTCAAAATGTTCTTAAAAGGGGTTTTGCATAGGATGCCTACAGATAAACTAGTGGTCCCTCCTTAGGATCATAAATTTGTGTTAGAAAAGCTAACACTTGCTACATATGAACCAGCTAATCTGGCTAACTAGAGATTCTTAATATGGAAAACAGTTTTATGGATTGCTCTGACCTAAGCTCTTATGGTGAGTTAGCCCTACCTCATTTTCCACAAAGACAGGGTTTCTTTGAGAACTAATCCTTCTTTTATGCCTAAAGTGGTATCCAAATTTACTATAAGTCAAACTATCCATCTCCCTGTTTTCTTTCTTGAACCCAGAAATGAGGGAGAATGGGTACTCCACAACTATGTTGCCCACAGACAACTCAGGTACTATTTTGATAGCTCTAAATCTTTCATATCATCAGATCAGTTTGTTTATTTCTTGTAAAAGTAAGAAAAATGGACAACAGGTGTCAAAACAATCTCTTTCAAAATGGTTGCCTAAACCACCATTTTTAAACTGACCATGACAAATCTATTCCAGGCAGGGTGAAGGGCCACTCTACAAGGACCTTCTATGGCTCTTTTCAAGAGGTTGGATTTTAGAAGTATTCTAGAAGGTGCTACTTGGTCATCTGTACATAGTTTTACAAAGCACTGTAAGCTGGATTCCTTTACTAGGTCTTGATCATGATTTGTTAGGACCATTTTCCAGGGACTCCTGGACTCTTCTCCTCCCACCTCCACAATATAGTTAGCTATGGTAATCTACCCATATAGCTAAGGCTACTGAAGCAGTGATCAGTATATGATGAGCATAGTACAGTTGTGTAAATTGAACTTAGCATAACAGTACATGTTTGAATGATCACTGCTGCAGTATCCAACCCCTCCCTCCATCCCCCTTGTTTTTGGTGTGGTTTTTTTTATGTCAGGGTGTGGACATTTATTTATTGTTATTCCCACCTTGTCCTTACCATACTCAGCCCCTCTCTCTGCTGGCAGGAATGTTCTGAAGGGCTTTGCATCCAAACTTGTGTTTTGGTCAGCTCAGCTCAAGCTGTTTGACAGTATGGGCACATGGAAGGTGCCTTGATGCTGTGGAAGCTGGCCAGCTATAATATCATTGGCAGGATATAACCCATATAGCTAAAGCTACTGCAGCAGTGGTCATTAGAACATCTATTTTTATGGTAAGTTCAGCTTACACAACTGTACTATTTCTGTATTCCAGGTCTAAAAAACAATAATATGAATGTTCATAATTATTGCATTTCCCCATCAGATTTTTGAGAGTTTGGACCTCATGTTTTGTTTGCTATTTCCTAAATTAATATTTAGGACTTGATGTGATATGTTTAAATTCCTGAATGCTTTACAGAAGTACAGAAATATTGGCTCGTGATCAGTGGAAAATTGCCTAATATTACATCAACAACTATATCATGTTTAATAAAAACAGATTTAATCATGTAATAACACAATTACTGGTTGTTTCATGCATCTGTACTAGTCCTGGGTATTTTGAACAGCAGTCAACCTAAAGAAAGGCAATAGACATGTTTCTCTAAACTGGATCTAGTCTCACTTCCAGCTAAGAAAGACAAAGTACTCATATGGCAACATTTGCTCTTTTTGACTGTAATTACTGCACATATTGCAAACTGCATACCTTTAAATATCCAGTTCAGTCTACTCAGATGTCTTAGAGCAATAAACATTACATGCTCTTTCCTTACGTTTGGTAATTCCCAAATGAGACTCATTGATTTTATGTACAGAAAAGGGGGTAAAATTAGATGAAGAAAGAGCAGCATTGTCACATGTAGTAAACAGCCCTCACCCTCAGCATACGATATAGGTAGTATCAAAGTCTGAACATGGTAGCCACTGATCTAGGCACCTTGGTCATCAGCTTCTTCACTTTTGACCACCATGTACTATCAATAGTTAGGAAATCCTTTTATCTAGCTCAGGTGATATGGAATTGCATATTGTCCAGGTCAAGGAAGTTCTCATCCTTCTGTACACAAATCTAATTAGACTAAATATAGGGTACAATACTCCATTCAGTATGTACCTATCCAGACACTTCTTGCAGTTAGAAAGGCAACAGAGGTTTATTACAAAAAAAAGGTTACTGGTCTAAAGACCCTTAGCTACCAAGAAAGACATGAAGCTCAATCCCTATACTCTGCTTCTTATAGACACTTATGTGGAGATGTATGCCTTGTATTTCACTCTATTAAGGACCCCAACTTGATTTCTTGCAACTCACCAATTCAAACAGCTATACAGACAAACAAGCTTAAGGTACAGATATATTACCTAATGTTTACCTCATACAAAACAAGCTCAAGGTACAGATATATTACCTAATGTTTACCTCATACAAAACAAGCTCAAGGTACAGATATATTACCTAATGTTTACCTCATACAAAACAAGCTCAAGGTACAGATATATTACCTAATGTTTACCTCATACAAAACAAACTCAAGGTACAGATATATTATCTAATGTTTACCTCATACAAAACAAGCTCAAGGTACAGGTATATTACCTAATGTTTACCTCATACAAAACAAGCTCAAGGTACAGATATATTACCTAATGTTTACCTCATACAAAACAAACTCAAGGTACAGACATATTACCTAATGTTTACCTCATACAAAACAAGCTCAAGGTACAGATATATTACCTAATGTTTACCTCATACAAAACAAGCTCAAGGTACAGATATATTACCTAATGTTTACCTCATACAAAACAAGCTCAAGGTACAGATATATTATCTAATGTTTACCTCATTTCTAGATCAAATTATATTTGCATGCAAAAATAGAGTGACACTTGCATTCTTCAAGATGAACTTTGATGTTTGGATGGGCATCTACAAATTTATTTTAGGCCTTAGCTGTTCTGCCTTTCTGGAAGCAAGAGGTACATCATGAGAGTGGATATTAGCAAGACTTGCTTGCCTTCTTAATTCCAGTGATTCTATGATAGCTTTATACAACTTGAGTAAGAATGGTAACTCTTTCTCCATTAAGCATAAAGCCTTGTACACATTAAAGCTCATGGTTTGGAAAGCATTATTTAATGTCCAGAAGCACTGACTTACCATCATTTGACCAGCCATTCAAGCTTACAGCAGCTGTATTTTCATGCCTTCTCATGTACAAGTTTTTATATTTTTTACATTTCTCAGTAGACATATTGTAACACTTAGCCAACTTTCAGATAATTTGCTAGCAATTAATCTTTATACTCTTGCACGTTCATAGGTTAGTACTAAGCTAACTGCCCTTGCGAGCCATTTTAAGCCTAGCCAATTATCCCTTGTGAGACTCAAACCCTGCACCTTGTGTTTGTAAGGCAAACACCTTAACCATTAGGCCACTCTCCCAACCTATGTATGTACAACGTATGTTCAAGTTCATGGTATCATCTATATTCAACAGTTTACCTGGTTGTACTGGACTTGAAGACCAAGCTTTGAAAGCTCAGTAACATTTGTGGAAGTCAAGACAGTGCTTTATGAAGGGATATTTTAAGCATACATCTTAACTGTCCAAATTTCAACAAAATGCCTAGATATTTGTCCCATACTTTTGGTCTGTTTCTCTTTAAATGTGTGGTTTTCTGGCAAATCATTGAGGATCAAGGTCACTAAATAATGACATACATTTGAGTTTGAGACTTTGTATCCTTTAGACAATGCATGTTAATACAAATCATGTTTTATAGCAATTTTCTAAATTTATCAGAGCAATATTTAAAATTTGCTTCTCATTTTGGCCCTTTGTCCCTCCATTATTTTTGCTTTGTCCATATTTCTTGCTCTTACAGGTTGAAAGGTACATCTGTAGGGACTTCCAGGACTCTGCCCTATCAATCACTAAGAAGTCTCATATTCACTGGAAGCTAGAACCAGACCAAGATGACCATCACAACATATACCCCATTGCTCACTCCTTTGTAATCTCTCCAGGGTAACATAAGTTATTGAGACACCTGCATGCTGATATATTGCCCCATAGTCTAAAGCTTAGCACTGATGTTGGGACTGGTTTAGAAAGAGTATATACACTACTCAGCTATGCAGAGGCTTACAGCATGCAGATATTTATCTTAACAATCCTAATTTCAGTTTACTAAGGTTAGTCATGCGCACGTTATCTTGCCATCTTTGGTGGGATACCATGTGTTCCACTATACTTTTTTGTTGCTGCCTTGCCTTCCCATCATGAAGCTTCGTCCAAGTGGAATCAACCAATTTCCTCACGCACACTAGGAATGTTCCCAGTACAGTATGGGGGGTGTCCGACCGGTATCAACACATTTCCTCATCTCACAAGGAATGCACCCAGTACTGTACAGTACAGGGGGGGCAGCTCACTTGAGGGGCTATAAATCAGGCTGATAGGAGGATTGCTTGTGCCCTTTACCAGTATCTTAGCAGTCACAGAATTTGCTTTAGAATGTCCTAACCCCCAACCTGGGGTGGGGAATGTGTGATTTGCCCATCACCACAGGGCAATTACAGTTTTCTCTTACAGAAGTGCATGTTCCTGTGCACTGGCTGAATAAATACTATGGCCAATCAGCAGCTTAGTGCACCACACTTCCACTCACTGACTGCATCTGCATACACTCCCTTTCCTTTCAGAGATCTTTAGCTGTATGTGGCCACCTCCACCCATTCCCTCCCACAATGGGCCCACTCATCCTCTCCTGCTCTGTCAAACACTTGTGCTGCTAATAAAATTCAGGTGTTCCACTGTACGTTGACAGTGTAGCTGCTTTGGCCAGGGTCACAGTTTCAGACATGTTGGATTGTCTGTCTTTGGACTTCCCTGAACTCGCCTTGGTGAATGTATGAGTTTTACAAGTTGTGTTTTTCCACCTATTCAATTTTGGGATGCTTTGTTTTGTCTCAGACATGTTCCTGAAGGGGAAATCCAGAAACAAATTCAAAGATTCCTACTTTGTGGGTGACAATTTGCTTGCCTGACAACCCAGCATTTGGTTGATAATCACATGAAGATAGTCCTCATTTTTTGAAGGGTCACTATGGACCCCGTACTACTGCCACATCTTCCTCAGCTAGAACAGGATGGCTCCCAGTGGGAAAAAGCATCAGTGACGTTCAAGGTACTACTTTATGTTTCATGCAATTTAGTCACTTCTAGTATTGATGAAGTTGCCCAAGTGTCAATTACCCTGTTGGACCCACAGCAGTTCTGACTACTGATGGCTGGGGCTGTCAGTGGAGGCATCTCTCTATGTTTACCCTGGCATGAGAAACTATCACAAGGGACAAGAGGTTTATTGACATGGTTACTTTCGCTACAGCTCTTGAATCTTCCCCAAGAAAGAACTCCTGTGGTAGAGCAGTACAAATTAACTAACCTCATGAAATGAATTTAAATGTCATTAATGAAACTGCCCCCAAGGACTTTAGTTTTACTCCCAATTTTTCTGAGTCTCGAAGGAAATAGCTTTCAGGATAAAGTGTTGCATTTAGGCTTTTCTCACTGTACAAAGTCTTCATCATTGCAGCCACAGCATATCAGGAGACTGGTCTCTATGATGTTTTGCCTGACCTGGACAATTGGTTCCTGGTAGTATAATTGGGGAACTCCCTTGGCTTGCCTTGGGGTTGTCCATTTTATGGGCATCATGCTTTCAGGTCAGCATAACCTGAAAAATTGTACTCTCAAGTTTAGCATAAAATATGTCATTTATTGCACTCTCCAGTGTTAGTTGTTTCTGCCCTGTTTACTGCAGTGCAGTTGGACACTCTGTTTCTGCCCTTGTGGATAGCATGGTGTCAACACCTGATCCCCCAGAGTGAGGCTGCAGCACAAAGCGCAGATAATTCCTGTGCTGCATCTGTTCACCAACTTGGCCTAATGGGGGTTATGACCTTCTCAATGCCTTCTGCATGCCTGAAAGTGCTGCTGACAGAGAATACTGACAACTGCTCTTGGTTTATGACTTTGCATGTATCCACAGAACTGTTGCAGGTGAAAGACTCTTGTAGCTGGACTCAGGAGTGGTAGCTATCCCCACAAACTTTATTTTGAAAAATCATTTTTTTTAATTTTTCTCAAAACATCAAAGTAAATCCAAAATTCATATACACATTTTCCTGTAACAAACAAATTCAGCACTTGCACTTAAAACAAAAGTCTTCTTTCAAGCCATCAATTATACATGTGCTATCTGCAAAAATCACTATTTTTTTGTCTTATTACCCTATTTTATTGATGTGATTTCATTAGAGCACACAGCAATATGTCCTACTAGCGTCTTCCTTCTTAGGTATTTACTCATGAAACATCAGATAAGCTCATATGTTTCTTTATTTACAGTGATTACTTCTTTAATCTATAACTGGAAGAATAAATGGATATCTCTTATCGAAGGCAATAATTTAAAATATCATCTTCTGTCCCATCTCTTTAGCCATCTCCTTTAATTCTAATGTACTCATACTCCTGATGAATATTTTAATTCTATTTTCCTTCTAGCATAGTCTCATATTTTGATGCTTGCTTCTAACAGGTGTTTCTATCCAATGTCTTGTAAACCATCTATTAATGTTCAAATAATCATACTCGACATATTGCAATTGAGAGTCTAAAGTTCCAGACTCTCCTTTATCACCGCCATCACTCATTTTATCTTATTGCAGTGATTTTACAATATTAATTAAGTCATTTTCATCTTAAAATGGATGTAATGCATTTCATGGACTCTGTATTCGCTACACATGTTTATGTACAAGGGAAAATACCAAGTATATATATTTCTTAAACATTGCATGTTACATGCAAGCCAAACATCTGTTACTAACATCCCATTGTATTTACTTTATCAACATACTTTGTCCCTGACACATTTAACTACTTCATCTTGTCTGCCCATCAGAAACCTAGCAGGCCAACAAAGTACCATATTTTCCTCACAATAACAATTTCAAAAACCCTCATTATAAAGAACAGCTAATTTCTATACTCAATATTCATGACACATTAATGCAATTGGTTTCCAAACAATCACTTTCACTAATTCACTCAATCTTCTTTTTTCCCCATCTTCACTTAAGCATTTCTTTCCTTACCCTTTCTAAGACCACCATATTTTGAGTTTATGCACTAGTCTTATTATATCTTCCGTAATAATTATTGCAATCCATCCAGAAGAAGATGGATTTATTCATATTTAATTAATTGACATCGGCTTTGCTTGTTCATCTACTTAACAGTACTAATATGATACACTCTGTCCATTTCATCTCATTTTCATAGTATTGGAAACGGTTAGATCTCCCTCATTAAAGATCATATCCAGGATTCAGAAACATTACTGCCAGAGGTAAGCTCTATTTACTACTGGCAATAGCCATTTCTGATTCAGAGATATATCTGCTGCAGTCATTGTACATGATGGCGTAGCACTTCATTGGGGTGCCACTCTCTGGCTTAATGCAACTATAAATGAATCATTCCAAGGGAGAGGAATACGATTATTAGCCGGGTGTTCTCTCCTGGAAATGTCTGCGGTAAGTGCTTTACACGGCTGAGTGATTTAGAGAATTGCTTGGCTGCATAAATCACTATAACCAGGTCCATTAAATAACAGGAGAGATCATGTTAATGATAGGGGTGTGTAAGTGTGTAGTGAAATTGTGTGTGTGTGTGTGTGTGTGTGTGTGTGTGTGTGTGTGTGTGTGTGTAATCATTGAGTTGTCTCAGGTGTGTGTGTGTAATCTCTGAGTGGTCTCAGGTGTGTGTGTGTGTAATCAGTGAGTGGTCTCAGGTGTGTTTGTGTTTGTGTGTGTGTGTGTGTGTGTGTGTGTGTGTGTGTGTGTGTGTGTGTGTGTGTGTGTGTGTGTGTGCGTATGGGTGTGTGTCTGTTTGTGAATGAGTGAGTGTGTGCATGAGTACGATTGGATGAGACTGTGTGTGTTTGATGTATGTTGTAAGGATCTTTGTATGTTTGGTGGGGATTGGATTTCATACTTCTCAGCTCCCCGTATAGTAAAGCACATTAGCTGTAATATAGGGTGAAGGAAACTACAATAAAACAAATTCCACAGACAACATGTATGCAGTATCGGTGCTGTATTTATTTATCGCAACATATCCGGTACCTTGGCAACTCATCTTCAAAGGATAGATCACATTACTACAAGCACCTTCTTTATATCCAGTGCCCCAGTTGATTCAATTGAATAATTATATGATTCAAAAAACAATTCCATTTTTAAAGTACAAATGCATAAAAACAAGCATATTTTTGCATCATTTGATGCATGTTTTAATGCAATAACATCCTATGATTAAACACACTATTACTAATATCAATAAATCAATCAATATATATATAAATACCTCAATAAATACAAAAACAATTCATATATTAAACATTATCTTGTTACCAAGTTAAACTCAAGATTTACCCCTCTCAGATGGAATGTTCTAAACTTTAAAATTTAAAATCATCCTACTTTCCATCAATCTTTTAGGGACACTAAACATGTGTACCTTTTCATGCCAAAATGTGATTCCATGAGCAGTAACTCATTTCATATAGTCCCAAGTCATAGCAGGTATGCTCCCACCCCCAATTTAAGCAGATATTTATATTACTGCAGATTGCCTTATCTATAAATCAGAATTAACCTTACAGAACAGTACAATATATTTTGAAATAACTATTGTGTCATAGTTGATATTCTTCCTAAAAATAGCTGCACAATCCATCGTCTACCCTGTCACTATATTTATTAATCATTCCATCTCTGAGGCCCTTGTCCCAGATATTTGGAAATCCTTTGTGGCAACTCTACTGGTCCCTCTAACTTTAGACTCATTGCTATCCTATCCCCCCTTTCTAAAATTTTAGAAATGTGCATCCATGCTTAGTTAATCAAACACCTTCTTGACAACAATCTCCTTACTCCTACCCAACATGGCCATAGACCCCACCATAGCACAGCCACTGCATTACTCTCCTTTACTCAAGCAACAGCTGAAGCCCCTGACAATAACTTGCTCATCTCCTGTCTGTTTCTTGATCTTTCAAAGGCCTTTCATACTGTTTCTCACTCTAAAATCCTTACTAAACTTTCTGATCTACATCTCTCTTCTTCCTCCATCAACTGGCTCTCTATCTACCTTTCCGGCAGGCAGCAATCTAGCTGCTGGCAAACTGTCCTCTCTCCATTCCTCCCTTTAAATACTGGAGTTCCCTAAGGATCGATTCTAGGCCCCCTTCTATTCAACATATTCGCAAACAAACTCCACTCTGTTCATAGGTTCATAGGTTCATAGGTTTATACTAGGCTAACTGCCCTAGGGCATTTATAAGCCTAGCCCAAAGTTATGTGGCTTACGCTGCCCATTATGTTAGAAATACTGTGCCCATTAGTTTGTTGTGCCTCTGTCCAGTAGTGACACAGAGATGATTCCTGGGGTAAACCTACGTTCTCCCATCCACCGGTCAAGATTTCTCTTGAACAGAGCCAGCGAGGTGCTCTGCCTCACATGGACCGGGATTTTATTCCACAGCATGGGGAGTCTCTGGGTGATAAATCTATCCCTCCAGCACGTCCTATTTATATCCGTGCTAAGGTTTAAGTCTCTTGCTCTAGTGGTTTTGGTGGATTTGGATTTTTTGAGGTGGAGCATGTCCATTAATTCCGGGTTGGTCATGGCCTTGTATGTCAGGCACAGGTCACCTCTGAGCAGACGGTATGCAACTGAATAGAGTTGGAGTTTCTTCAGTCTGGCAGCATATGACAGGTTTTGGAGTCCCTTTATCCTTTTGGTGAGGAACTTTTGGGGTCTCTCCAATTGCGGCAGGTGTCGGGTGAGATACATCCCGAATGGGGCATTGTACTCGATCATTGGTCTGATAAGTGAAGAGTACAGGGGAACAATGACCTCACTTGATCTGGATGTGAATCCCTTCATGATCAGGTGGGCAATGTAGAAGGTCTTTCGAACCACTTTAGGGGTTCAGGCACCTAGGCAGCGAGACATTTCCCTGTGGTACATTTGACTGGGGACATATGGCTGAAGTGACATCCAGCTGCAGAGAAATATGGCTGTTTGCAAATTCCCTGTGGGCAAAGAGAAGCACACACTGCCATGCTCACAGCTTTATTAACCAAATGCATGGCAGCAGATGAAGTAATGAGTGTTTTGCTCAGTATACAGTACATACTTATGTAACTACAACATGTAGAAGTGTGCTACAGCATGGAGAAAGTTCTGCAGGATACTGTAGTCACATTTATGCTACAGTATGTGTTTTAGGTAATGTTTCCTAGACACTGTGAAGGGGGTAGTGGTCCACACACTCCAACTGTAAAGGCACTGCCCATTGTCCACTGCATTTTACTGCCACTGACATGCCCTCTGGCCAGCCTGCTGCTAATGCCTGGCATACTGCCTGCTGTCTCATGTTCCCTTGGGGACCATGGACATTGTTTTTCCCCTGTGCATTTGGTTACTGAAGTTGTGGGCATGGCAACATATCTTTTTCTTTGCCCACAGAGAATTTGCAAACAGCCATATTTCTCTGCAGCTGAATGTCACTTCAGCCATGTGTCCCCAGTCAAATGTACCACAGGGAAATGTCTCGCTGCCTAGGTGCCTGAACCCCCACTTTAGCAATGTGAGCGTCAAATGAGAGGCCACTGTCAACCTGGGTCCCCAGGTCCCTGATAACCTCTTCTGTGCTTAGTGGGTTGCCACCTATATGGTAGCTTGGGGTTACCTTGTTTTTCCCGAAGGGTATGACTATACACTTTTTTGCGTTTAACTTCAGGCCATGGCTCTGGCACCAGCTATCAGTTTCCGTGAGACCCCTCTGAAGGATGTCTGTGTCCGATGTACTATCCACTATGGCACCCAGTTTGCAGTCATCCGCAAACTTTGTCAGCCATAGTCCTCCTATGCTTGCCTGTACTTCTGAGAAGTAGATGCCGAACAATAGGGGGCCAAGGACTGAGCCCTGTGGGACTCCACTTGTAACCGGCTTGGAGTCTGACATGGCTCCAGCAACTCTAACCCTGTGGGTTCTGTCCTTTAGCCAGTTTGCAACCCATCTTGTGACATATGGGTTTACATTTAAGCTGGTAAGTTTCTCTATAATACCCGAGTGGGGTATTGTGTCGAAAGCTTTTACAAGGTCAAGGTAGGCTGTATGGATTGCCTTTCCCTCATCAATGGCCTTGGTGACTGTTTCGAAGAAGTCACCCAAGTTCAAAAGGCAAGATCTGCCCTTGACAAAGCCAAACTGGGTTGGGTCCAAGGTCTGCAAGTCCCCTATGTCCTTGTTTATGAGTTCCACAATGATCCTCTCCATAGCTTTGCAGACCAGGCTTGTTAAGCTTATGGGGCGGTAATTACCAGGGTCCGTAGAGGCACCGCCTTTGTGGAGTGGGACCACAGTTGCCGTATGCCACTCCTTGGGCACATATCCTGTGGTGAGGCTAAGATTAAACAGCTGCCTTATGTGCTGGTTTAGTTCTTCATTGAGTTCATGTAGCACACAGCCGGGGACCCCATCCGGTCCCATTGATGCTGTGTTTTTAGCTTTAGAGAGAGCAGCTTTCACCTGCGCATTTGAGATGTCTGGGAGGCTACTCTCAGTTGGGATAGTTATCTCTCCTTTTGGGGGGGAGAAGGGGGTGAAATTTGCGCTGAACCTGTCTGCCAGTATGTTGGCAATGTCTGTGGGTTCAGTGATTTTTGTATCATTTTGGACTAATTCTGAGCATATCTGGGAGTTTCCACCCAGGTTTCTGACATAGCTGAAGAAGGCCTTATGATTGTCTTTTGAATCTATGGCAATTTTTCTCTCAAAGTTGGCCTTGGATGATTTTATGAGGGATCGTAGTTTCTTGCTAGTGCTGATCAAAGATGCCTTCCCTTTTGGGATTTTGCTCTATCATGTAATAGCTTTCTCCTCTTATTGTAAAGTTTGTTTATGGCTGGGGTCCACCAGACTGGACGTTTGCCCTTGGTGGAAAGAGTCTTGGTTTTATTTGGGATTGCCTGATCCATGCAGTCCTGAAGGTGTTCATAGAAGGCATTTGTAAGGGCTTCCGCAGCTTGGGTTGTGGTTTCCATTGGCTCGGGGCCTTGAAGGATACCACACCTGTCTTGAGTAGTGTGAAGTTTGCTTTAGAGAAGTTCTTCACTATGGTCTTTTTGTTTGGGGTGGGGCGGATGTGGATTTCTAGTGAGATTAGTTTATGATCTGATCTCACCAATGAGGGATATACTTCCGGTGTGGAGCATTTTGTCCCCATGTTCGTGATGATGAGATCTAGTATATTTTCTCCTCTTGTGGGGACGGTGACTAGTTGTTCCATGGCATTTGAATTTATGAACTCCAGGAACCTTTGGGCTAGAAAGTTTGGGCTTGAGTAATGTTCCCAGTCTATATTCGGGTAGATGAAGTCACCCAATATGATGGTGTTTGGTGATACATTTATACCCTCCAGTGTCTTCAGGAAGGCTGTGTGGGTTTCCTGAGTTTGAGAGGGTGGCCTGTAGCATGCTACAAATTGTAGAGCAGTTTTGCTTATGGTTAATTGCACCTGGATGGTTTCCGATGCTTCATGCGTAGCCACCAACCTGGAGGTGTGGGTATCCTTGATGAATATGGATACACCCTCCTTTTGTGGTGTGGTCCGGGTTTTGGGGCGGAACGCATGATATGAGATGAAACCTGATAGTGCCGGGTGCTCTCAGGAGCCTTGAACCAGGTTTCAGTCACAGCACAGACATCGATGTTCTCCATACTGAGAAGGGCCTCGAGTGCGTGCATTTTGAGATTTAGACTTCTGGCATTGAGCAGCATTACCCTTAGTTTCTTCACGTTATTGGTTTCTGGGCTGGTAGGTTTAGAATGTGAGCCTCGCCTAAAAAGGGCACTATGGGGGTGGCAGGCGCCTTAGCCAATATCCGGAATCCCAGGGTGACAGGTGCAAGCCATCCCTTGCGAAGCAGCGTGGCTTGTCGAGCATGTCATCCCAGGCAGACAGGCACTGGATCCCCTTTGAATGACACCAGAAATTAAGCCAATTGTTAAAGCTGATCATCTTGTCACTATATTGTGGCATCATTCTTGGTGAAGGAAGGATACTGCTCAGGGTCAGGGTCATACCTGTCTGGGCTACATAATCAGAGAGCTCCTCTATGTCTCTTTTCATGTAGTCCAGGGAGGTACGTCTCAGGTCGTTCACACCAGCATGGACAATGACTGTGTCATACTTGTACTTGCCATGGAGTGACCTGAGTGCTTGTGTTATGTGGCGGATTCTAGCGCCCGATAGGCAGCTTACCGTGACCTTCTCCTTGTTCAGCCTGGTGAGTGGGACGTCAGTGTGTCTGACTATGGAGTCACTTATGACAAGTATGTTTGGTGTTGTATTTGGCCTTAAGGGCAGTGACTGCTTTGCACACTGATTTTGTTGTTTATGTGTTGTTTGTGTGGTGTATTGAGTTTGCAGTTGCTTGGGTGTCTGCTTTGGAGGCCTCTGCTGTTTAGGTAAATTTTTACTTAGAGCCTCCGAGTATGTCTTAGTGTGTTTATGTGTTTGATTCAGTGGTGTGGTTGAGTTATGTGAGACTGGTATTGTGGTGTGTGTAGTTGCCTTCTCCTCTTGCCTGGTCTTGCCAGTCCTGAGTTGAGAGAGCTCAGCCTCCAGTTTGGCTAAATAGCTGCATCTCTCGCAAGTGTTAGTGTTACGTGGGAGGAGGACAGGGTTGTCCGTGTACATGAGGCAATTGTATCATTGTCTCAGAATTCCCAGATTCACCAACTGGGCAGGAGAGGACGCCAGCATCTGACCCTTCGACATGCTAGAAAGATTTATGAGTTGGTATGAGACAGAAAAGTAGTGGGCTTAGCAGGGAAGTGGGCACTCCTGGGGGGTTTTGCTAGTGAGAGATTTGTATAATATAGGAGTGCTTGACCTGCAAAGAGAATGCTTATAAGACAAGGGATATGCTTATAAGACAAGTGCTGAGCTTTTGAGAAGAAAAAGCTATTTGGAACAAGTGCTGCACTTTTTAGTGAAGGTGTAAACTGTTTAGGTTCCTAACAGAGCAGTTCTAAGGGAAAAATTGAAGAACAGACTTTCTGGAGCCAGAAAGAGTTTAACCTTGTTTAACCGGCGCTGCCCGATGCTGCTCTAGTGGCAACTCCGCGCTAAAGCACGTTAAAGCGTGCTTGATAGCAGGGGCTGGAAAGAAGCAGGAATAGACCCAAAACGGACAATAAAACTACAGTTTCAAGTCAGTAACCACCTCTACGGGGGGCAGGGAAGCTGCTCAATGTTATTCACTGCCACTGATCAACAGAGAGACTTTCATTTAGCCCAAGCAAAAATGGCCTCACAGAAACTTTCAAATAGTTCAGGAACAGCAAGCCTGTAACTGAACTTTTTTAACTCTCAGAAAAGTGGGAAAAAAGCAAGATTTTTTTTTTTGTTTTTTCAGAGATAGCAGAGGTTCACAAGTAATATCAAGTTATAACAGTGCAGTAAATGACTCCACACAAGAGTGCTAGGTCAAGGACAGAAAATATGCAAGTTTTAAGAAAAAAACGATTTAAAATTAAGTGCAAACAGGAAATTCAGCAAACAGCTTTTGGTTGTGCTCTAAATACAGCTACTAATACAGAAATCAAGTTTAACAAGCCAGCAAATGCTCAAGCTAGGCAGCTATGCAGAAAAACTTAGCAAATAAACAGAGAAAAATACTTAAAATCTCAAAAGTGGCTCCCTTCTTCTCTCAGCGTTTTTTCCTCTTGGAGGGTGCTTCACCAACAGCCAACAAGCCTGAAATGACGCCCAAATCACGAGGCAACTAGGTTTTAAGAGAGGAAGATGAAGGAGTTTTGGAAATGACCCCTAGTGGCCAATAAAACTACAGTTTCAAGTCAGTAACCACCTCTACGGGGGGCAGGGAAGCTGCTCAATGTTATTCACTGCCACTGATCAACAGAGAGACTTTCCTTTAGCCCAAGCAAAAATGGCCTCACAGAAACGTTCAAATAGTTCAGGAACAGCAAGCCTGTAACTGAACTTTTTTAACTCTCAGAAAAGTGGGAAAAAGCAAGATTTTTTTTGTTTTTGTTTTTCAGAGATAGCAGAGGTTCACAAGTAATATCAAGTTATAACAGTGCAGTAAATGACCCCACACAAGAGTGCTAGGTCAAGGACAGAAAATATGCAAGTTTTAAGAAAAAACTATTTAAAATTAAGTGCAAACAGGAAATTCAGCAAACAGCTTTTGGTTGTGCTCTAAATACAGCTACTAATACAGAAATCAAGTTTAACAAGCCAGCAAATGCTCAAGCTAGGCAGCTATGCAGAAAAACTTAGCAAATAAACAGAGAAAAATACTTAAAATCTCAAAAGTGGCTCCCTTCTTCTCTCAGCGTTTTTTCCTCTTGGAGGGTGCTTCACCAACAGCCAACAAGCCTGAAAAGACACCCAAACCATGAGGCAACTAGGTTTTAAGAGAGGAAGATGAAGGAGTTTTGGAAATGACCCCTAGTGGCCAATAAAACTACAGTTTCAAGTCAGTAACCACCTCTACGGGGGCAGGGAAGCTGCTCAATGTTATTCACTGCCACTGATCAACAGAGAGACTTTCCTTTAGCCCAAGCAAAAATGGCCTCACAGAAACTTTCAAATAGTTCAGGAACAGCAAGCCTGTAACTGAACTTTTTTAACTCTCAGAAAAGTGGGAAAAAAGCAAGATTTTTTTTTTTTTTTTTTTCAGAGATAGCAGAGGTTCACAAGTAATATCAAGTTATAACAGTGCAGTAAATGACTCCACACAAGAGTGCTAGGTCAAGGACAGAAAATATGCAAGTTTTAAGAAAAAAACGATTTAAAATTAAGTGCAAACAGGAAATTCAGCAAACAGCTTTTGGTTGTGCTCTAAATACAGCTACTAATACAGAAATCAAGTTTAACAAGCCAGCAAATGCTCAAGCTAGGCAGCTATGCAGAAAAACTTAGCAAATAAACAGAGAAAAATACTTAAAATCTCAAAAGTGGCTCCCTTCTTCTCTCAGCGTTTTTTCCTCTTGGAGGGTGCTTCACCAACAGCCAACAAGCCTGAAAAGACACCCAAACCATGAGGCAACTAGGTTTTAAGAGAGGAAGATGAAGGAGTTTTGGAAATGACCCTAGTGGCCAATAAAACTACAGTTTCAAGTCAGTAACCACCTCTACGGGGGGCAGGGAAGCTGCTCAATGTTATTCACTGCCACTGATCAACAGAGAGACTTTCCTTTAGCCCAAGCAAAAATGGCCTCACAGAAACTTTCAAATAGTTCAGGAACAGCAAGCCTGTAACTGAACTTTTTTAACTCTCAGAAAAGTGGGAAAAAAGCAAGATTTTTTTTTTTTGTTTTTTTCAGAGATAGCAGAGGTTCACAAGTAATATCAAGTTATAACAGTGCAGTAAATGACCCCACACAAGAGTGCTAGGTCAAGGACAGAAAATATGCAAGTTTTAAGAAAAAAACGATTTAAAATTAAGTGCAAACAGGAAATTCAGCAAACAGCTTTTGGTTGTGCTCTAAATACAGCTACTAATACAGAAATCAAGTTTAACAAGCCAGCAAATGCTCAAGCTAGGCAGCTATGCAGAAAAACTTAGCAAATAAACAGAGAAAAAATACTTAAAATCTCAAAAGTGGCTCCCTTCTTCTCAGCGTTTTTGCCTCTTGGAGGGTGCTTCACCAACAGCCAACAAGCCTGAAAAGACACCCAAACCATGAGGCAACTAGGTTTTAAGAGAGGAAGATGAAGGAGTTTTGGAAATGACCCCTAGTGGCCAATAAAACTACAGTTTCAAGTCAGTAACCACCTCTATGGGGGGCAGGGAAGCTGCTCAATGTTATTCACTGCCACTGATCAACAGAGAGACTTTCCTTTAGCCCAAGCAAAATGGCCTCACAGAAACTTTCAAATAGTTCAGGAACAGCAAGCCTGTAACTGAACTTTTTTAACTCTCAGAAAAGTGAGAAAAAAGCAAGATTTTTTTTTTTGTTTTTGTTTTTTCAGAGATAGCAGAGGTTCACAAGTAATATCAAGTTATAACAGTGCAGTAAATGACTCCACACAAGAGTGCTAGGTCAAGGACAGAAAATATGCAAGTTTTAAGAAAAAAACGATTTAAAATTAAGTGCAAACAGGAAATTCAGCAAACAGCTTTTGGTTGTGCTCTAAATACAGCTACTAGTACAGAAATCAAGTTTAACAAGCCAGCAAATTCTCAAGCTAGGCAGCTATGCAGAAAAACTTAGCAAATAAACAGAGAAAAAATACTTAAAATCTCAAAAGTGGCTCCCTTCTTCTCTCAGCGATTTTTCCTCTTGGAGGGTGCTTCACCAACAGCCAACAAGCCTGAAAAGACGCCCAAACCACGAGGCAACTAGATTTTAAGAGAGGAAGATGAAGGAGTTTTGGAAATGACCCCTAGTGGCCAATAAAACTACAGTTTCAAGTCAGTAACCACCTCTACGGGGGGCAGGGAAGCTGCTCAATGTTATTTACTGCCACTGATCAACTAACCCTTCTACACTTCTACAATTTGCCAATGACTCCACCCTTATCACCTCTGCCTAAAACATCGCTGAACTCCTAGTTCTCACTCAACAAACCTTCACCTCTGTTGAAAACTGGCTCTCTGATAATCAATTAATACTAAATCTAAAAAAACTAAACTCCTTCTCTTCTTCCTTAAAACACCCACCCAGCACAAACCCTCTTTCTCTATCACTTCTCTTAATAACACCATCATCAAACCTGAGCCCCATACCAAACTACTTGGTGTAATTATTGATGATGAAATAAAATTCGATACTCATATCCAACAATGTATAAAACAGACCCACCAGAAACTTGGACTTCTCTATCACAATCAGCAATTTCTGTCACCTTTTTCCAAACCTTCTCTTGCTCAATACCTTCTTCTACCCTGTCTTTTCTATGCTGCCCCCCCATCCTTACTAATGTTCAAACTTCACTTATCACTAAACTAGAGCAAACTTATTCAGAAAATAGCCAGGTTTGCCTCTAATCTCCCTATATATTCCACCACTGTCTCCCCCGTAAATCACTCCATTGGCCAGCATTCTCTACTTCTACCCCAACTTCACATTACACACTCTATCTTGAATGATCCCTCTTCCTGCCTTTCCATCTCCAATCTATTCTCCTATTACAACCCCCATCACCACCTTCATACTTCCAGCAAAGTCTTCCTTGACATATATAAACCCAATAAAAATATAGGAAGTCCCTCTACAAATACTCTGTTGCACATGCTTGGAATTCACTCCCTCAAAATATAAGATGCATAAATCAAAAAAGCACCTGTTCAAAAAAACTTGAATTTTTCTTCAGAGTACATGGTACTGTCCTTGTCTAAATCCCCCCCCCCACACTTGATCTAGCCTCTTCTCTTCTCAACTTTAACTCCTTTTCCCTATTCTACTCTTTACTTACTTGTACTTGCCTCATATACCTTTATACCTCCCTCTCCCCTCACTTCCATAACATATATATTCGTGTATATCTTTATTTAAAAAAAAAAAAGAAAAAAAGTTTTTGATTGTATGGTTTATCTCTTTGTATGTACTTCATGTGTGATATTCTCTAGACCTGTCGATTGTTATTTGACCTACTTTATGTACAGATATTCTCTAACAGTTGATTTTCTTAATATGTTTCCTGGTGGTTTTAATTTTTTACTCTTATTTGTATTTTTGATTTGATTTTTATTGTAAAAATATGTAATACTTCTGGAGCTTTTCTCCTCAGGTCTTCACTGAAAATGGGCCCCTGGCTCAGTTGCACTAACCCGATTAACAAATGTCAATAAATATATATTCCATTATTAAGCAAATGCTGGCTAAATTCAATAATAGATAGGTTTCATACTATGCATTAGGCACACAGTTACAACAATTCTAGCGAAATGTTTTTAAGTTAGACAACATGCAGGTTCTTAACGTTCATGCTCAGGTTTTATGATTTCATATCATACTAAAATATTAGCAGTTTACAATTTGCTTTATCATAGTGGCTGTACCTTACACTAAACTAAAAATTAATTAGAACTCAAGTAGGACACACTATTCTGCTCCATTGGTCTTCCTGGTTACATTAATGAGTTAAACTTAAGTAAGTCAAAAGGTACCTTTTACAGACATTCCATAGGGATACCCATTAATTAGGCTGTTCCACTAAAAACGTTCAAATAATCTTTTACAATTCAGGCTGTCACAGTGCTTCCAGGGATACAAGTGATCACTCGCTCCTCATAAACATGACATAAATGGTTAATAAAATGTATATAGGAGCCTCACAGGTTCATAGGTAGTTGCTAGACGTGCAGGTCAGCAGACCATTGAGGATCATACCTTTTTTAATTGGCCCAAGCACTGCTTGGTGATGTGACTTGCTCAAAATTACACAATAGAGAAATGGGAATTGAGGGAATTAGACTCTAAATTGTGGGAAGCAGCTAGTTTGTGAAGGCTGCCAGCCCAGCTAGATAGAATTTTGTAAATAATTCTATGTCACTGTAAATATTAATATGATCCACAGGCTTGTTTCACAAATGTAAATAAAACTGTGTTATATGTTGAGCTTCAAAAATTTAACCACAGTGCACCCTGCTGGAAAAAAGCTGAAAAGTAGAGAATTTACGACTGTGTGATCTCAGGCTAGGAGACAGGATGTCTGGGCTAGGAAATTCTATTGTTTTAAGACAAAGATAATTACTAGGTTTCACATGTAAAGTGTCTTTTATTGCTGTGGCTTCCTGGCATGTGCAGATCAAAAAGAAATGTTAAAATTGTGAGTTCTGTGAGCCTGGGAAACTTCAGCAGAAGTGTCAAGAATTATGTAATCTAAACTGACTCAGCAGTAATGTCTATTATCAATTTAACGCCTCAGAAAGCAAGAATAGCATTTGTATTTTGCTCTGAAGCCAACAACTCACCAGCACTTTGGCTTTGCTCTGTAAGTAGAATTTAGAACAGTGATTTCTCTTAGAGATAGATAGAAATAGCAAGAATAGTCTAGGTGTTTTCTATATTTATGTCAGACTATCCTACAATGTTGTTTTAAAGTATTTCCTGTGATTTCTGAACTCTCTAGTGTCACTGTGTTGAATGAATAAGTATTATCTTGTGTTTTTATTATTTATTACTAAATATTTTAAACCTTTCCACTGTTGCTGTTTTGTGTAGAGACAATTTAAGCTCTGAGAGTACTTGCATGTATTTGATGATACTGTATAGGCCACTCCTAAATAGTCTTCAAGTCTCAGTCACACTTACTATTTGGATAGCAGTAACATTGCACAGTAGAATTGGACACCCTTTGGTAAAGTCCTTTAGAGTAGCTGATAAGAGTAGTTGGTGGCAGGTGGTACTACCGTATAATCTGGGCAGAAAGGGGCATAGTCAGAGAACCTGTGCCAGCCTTCCACAGGAGTGTCTGTGTGTTTGTATATAAATCAAATCTCAAAGTGTGTATGTGTCAGCTACTTGGGAAGGGGCACAAAGCACTGGTTGGACAGAGAGGGTACTGGAGGATTTGGCTTGACTACTCAGCTGAAATCTGAACCTTATAGCTGTGCCAGTGGGGAGTCTTATTAGGGATGTGGAGAGAAAGGAAGAAACCAGACCCAGACTGACTGTGATCTCTGTGTGCTCTTAAGGGAAATTGTACTTTACTGTGTGTGTACTTGCTATCCTCCCAATGTGGATCCCCCTCACTGGTGTTAGTGGTGAGGATTGAGGCTCCTTGATTACTGGGTCAGTGCAAGGGTATCACATATTAATTGTTTGGCAGTCATGGGACTAATTGTTTGATAGTGGTGAGTTAGCCACATCACATATTAATTGGCTTGTAGTGGTGTGGATAGTCAATTCCAGTAGCTTGTGTACAGTGATGACGGAAGGCGTTTTTGTACTCCAAATCAGCCACACAGTGAACATTCAGAGTTCAGATCACAATTGTTTTATTTCTTTTGTTAGCTTACTTAGTCAGGGAGAGCAGGCAAGCATATCAGTAGAGGAGTATGGCAAGCAGAAAAGGAGCCAGTTGGCTGAGATGTGCCAGGCTAAAGCACTGGTGCATAGAAACCTGACTAAAGCAGGCATGATTGCAGCTTTGGTCACAGCTGCATCAGAAAATAGCAAACAGGAGGATGATCAGACTGCTCGTGGAAGTTTACAAGACTCAGAGAATGCACATTTCAACCTTTCTGCAGAGGACTTAAAAATCCATCTGGAGCTAAAGAGATTTGAGTTAGAGGCCAAGCATTTGGAAATAGAAGCAGCAGAGAGACTGAAGCATCTAGCGAGTGAGGTAAATGAGAAACTGCAACATCTGCAGGCTGAGTAGAATGAGAAACTGCTATGTCTGTAAGCTGAGGAGTAGGAAAGGCAGAGGCAACATGAAAAGGAGATGCTGACTCTTTGGCAGAGTCATGGAGGTAATGGGGAAGGGAGTATCTGGACCCCAGAAGCACAAAAGGTCAGTAAATTTCTTCCACAGTTTACAGAGGGGGATAATTTTGATAGATTCATTCATGTTTTTGAGAGGGTATGTAAATAGTATGATGTTGGCCAAAGGCTCTGGGTATGGCTCCTGGCCCCCTTACTCCACGGTAAAGCTATAAATGTACTTTCCAAACTGTCTGACAATGATTTCTTAAATTATAATGCTGGAAAGAATTGTTTGCTAGATTTTTTTAAGCTAACACCTGAAGATTATAGGAATAAGTTTTGTGAGTATAGACGCAAAGCAGATGAAAGTGTGTGTGTGAATATGTTACTAAACTAAGCACTTATTTTCATAGGTGGGTGAGCGGATGCCAGGTCACCACTTTTGAAGGGTTGGGAGACCTTTTGTTGAGGGAACAAGCCCTTAGCACTTTGCCTGAGGACATGAGGATCTAGTTAGTTGATAGACAATGATCTATGGTAGATGAGTTAGGGAAGAATGGAGACCTATACCTAGCAAGTAGGGCATCCCGGCACAGGAAAGAGACCCCCAGTGTTGTTCATGCGTCTAAGGGAACTCATGGTGGGCAGCCCAGACTGCCCCAACAGAATCTGCCAGTAGCAGGGGAAGCAACTAATCCAGGTTCACATCCAGGACCTAGGGTTAAATGTTTTGAATGCAACCAGTGAGGCAATTTGGCATATAGATGTCCATGGAGGCAAGGTGGGGAACAAAAGGTGAGAGAGCCAGTGTGTGGGAATGACAAAATGCCAATAGTAGGTTGTCTTGAGACAATAGGGGTACCAAACTACCATCCTGCAGATGGCCTGATAGGGAAGGATTTTTGATGAGGCAGTACCATGTGTTTATGCAGGTACATACAGTCAGGCTAGGAGAAAAGCATGTGGGTCTGGTAGCCTGGGGGAGACCCAGACAGACTGCACACTTGCAGCCATGACTGGTGATGTGGTTACTTCAGGGAGGGGGCTACTCTGTAGCAGTGAGACTGAAAGTGAGCCACAACTGCTTGTGGGTACAGATGTTCCCTTGGACAGAGTGAGTGCAAAGGTAGAGGTGAGTAGTAGTAACCTGGCTGACAGTAAGGCACTGCTGTCAGAGGATGCCAGACCTCCTGTGGAAGGGGAGCTGGGAAGGGTTACAAAATGAGCATTGAGACAGGCTCAGCTCTCAGACCCTACATTAAAAGACCTGAGGCAGGTAGCTAGTGAGGCAACTGATTCTCAAAGGAAGGGGGAATCTGTATACTGGGACAAATGGTTACTGTATAGAGAGTGGACCTCTGAGGGAGGGCTAGAAGGTAAGAGGATACAGTAGTTGGTAGTGCATACAGCCTACCATCTGGCACTTCTAGCATTAGCCCATGATATTCCCTTTGCAGGTCATATGGGCATAAAATGTACAAAGAGATGTATTATGCAGAATTTTTGTTGACCTGGGATTTCCAGAGATGTAACAGAGTACTGCAGGACCTGTGAGTAGTCCTAAAAGGTAGGCAAGACAGAAGACAAGGTGAAAGCTCCTTTGATGCCTTTGCCTGTGATTGAGGAACCATTTCACAGGGTATCTATGGATATTGTGGGGCCTCTGAGTACACCAAGTTCCACAGGAAAAAATATATCCTAGTGGTAGTATACTATGCTACCAGATACCCTGAGGCAGTGGCGTTGTCCTCCATTGAGGCAGAAAAGCTGACAAATGTTTTGTTAGAGATTTTCAGCAGGGTAGGTTTCCCAAAAGAAATACTGACTGACAGAGGTGCCAGTTTCATGTCAGACCTGCTGGCTTGTCTGTGGAAGTACTGTGGGGTGAAGCACCTAAAGACCACCACTATCATCCCCAGAACAATGTTCTTGTTGAGAAGTTAAACTCTACACTCAAGTCCATGCTATGGACATTTGCAGACCAGTTTAAGAGGACAAATATTTGCCCCATCTGTTGTTTGCTGACAGAGAGGTTTCCCAAAAATCCACAGGTTTTTCACCCTTTGAGTTGCTTTATGGGCGTAGGGTGAGAGGGCCTCTAGACTTAATTTCAGATGAGTGGGAGAGTGAGCATGAATCCCACAAGGAGTCTGTTGTGGCATATATTCTAAACCTCAGGAAAAGGCTCAGTGAACTTATGGGCTTGGCCCAGGAGAACCTGGCAGAAGCCCAACATCATTAAAAGGTATGTTATGACAGGGATGCTCGAGCTAGTGAGTATACTGTAGGGCAGCAGGTAATTGTTCTCATTCCTGTCAGACACAACAAGCTGCAGGTAGCCTGGGAGGGACTCTAAAAGGTGGTAACAAAGGTCAGTGATGTTAACTACATGGTGGAACTGTTAGAATTGTACCATGTTAACATGATGAAATTTTGCCATATTAGGGTGGCCGTTGTGCTGAGTATTTGCAGTGGATTGCAGGAGGAGTCTGAGGGAGATCTGGTGACTGATCTCCTCGGTGAAGCTCGGACTGACACTTTAGTAGAAGGGGCAGTAATGTCCCAGCAACTATCTCCTACCCAGGTTTGATAAATCTAAGCAGTGCTACAGGAGTTTGGGGACATGGTCACTGGGAAACCAGGGTGCACCCACCTGGTGCAGCACCAGGTGGATAATGGACCTCAAAAGCCTATTAGGCAGACCTCTTATAGTGTGCCTGAGAGAGTCAAACAGACTCTGTGGGAAGAGATACAGGAAATATATTTGACTAGGGGTAATTCAAGAGTCCAACAGTCCCTGGGCCTCCCCAATGGTGCTGGTGCCAAAGAAGGATGGCAGTACCAGATTCTGTGTGGACTACAGGAAATTAAATAGTCACACAGAGTCAGATGCTTACCCCATGCCTAGAACAGATGAAGCCCTAGAGCAGCTGGGTGGGGATAAATATCTTACCACCACTGATCTTACCAAGGGTTACTGGCAGGTGCCCTTGATTCCCATTGCTAGAGAGAGGTCAGCCTTTGTGTCTACCTTTGGCTTGTATGAGTTCACAAAGATGCCCTTTGGGATGGAAAATGGCCCACTGACTTTCCAGAGTCTGGTAGATCATATACTAGCAGGAACAGGAGGGTTTGCCCTTGCTTACCTAGATGATATTGCCATCTACAGCCATTCCTGGCAAGAGCGCCTTCAGCATGTCAGGGAGCTGTTGGGCAGACTACAGAGGGAAGGGTTGACCATTAAGCCTAGCAAATGTCAGGTGGGTATGGCAGAGGTCTCTTACCTGGGACATAGAGTGGGGAGTGGTAAGATCAGGCCAGAGCCTGCCAAAGTGGATGCCGTTAAGGCATTGCCTGCACCTGTTACCAAAGAGCAGGTGAGGGCATTTTTTATGGACAGTAGGGTACTACAGAAAGTTCGGCCCCAGTTATAGTACCATAGCTGTTCCCCTCGCAGACCTGACAAGAGAAAACAGGGCAGATAAGGTAGTGTGGACCACAGCATGTGAGCAGGCATTCCAGAAGCTTAAAGAAGCTTTGGGAGGACCCCCTGTGTTAGCCAGTCCAGACTACAGCAAATAATTTGTTGTGCATGTAGATGCTTCGAAACATGGGGTGGGGGCTATACCTAGCTAGATTTCTTTAGAGGGAGAAGAGCACCCAGTGGTTTATCTCAGTCGTAGGCTTAAACCCAGGGAGGAATGCTATGCAGCTGTTGAAAAGGAATGTCTAGCCACAGTGTGGGCACTACAGAAACTTCAGCCTTATCTGTATGGATGAAAATTTACTGTAATTACAGATCACAATCCCCTAACATGGCTCCATCAAGCCAGCCAGCAAAATGCCAAGTTGCTAAGGTGGAGCCTAGGGTTGCAAGCATATGATATGCCAATACAGAACCTCAATGGGATTAGCAATGCCAGCGCAGATGGGCTCTCAAGACAGGGAAGGGTAAGGTATACCCAGATAGACTCAACCCTCTCAAGCACCGTTTCTCAAGGAGACTTGATAAACTAGCTTGGGTTCTCCGGGGGGGGGGGGGGTGTGAAGGCTGCCAACCTAGCTAGATAAAATTTTGTAAACAATTCTTTCATTGTGAATATTAATATGATTCACAGGCTTGTTTCACAATGTAAGGAAAACTGTGTTATGTGTTGAGCTTCAAAAATGTAACCACAGTGCGCCCTGCTGGAGGAAAGCTGATAAGTAGAGAATTTATGACTGTGTGATCTCAAGCTAGGGGACAGGATGTCTGGGCTAGGAAATTCTTTCTATTGTTTTAAGACAAAGATAATTACTAGATTTCACATGTAAAGTGTCTTTTATTGCTGTGGCTTCCTGGCAGGTGCAGATCAAAATGAAATGTTACAGTTTTGAGTTCTGTGAGCTTGGGAAACTTTAGCAGAAGTGTCAAGAATGATGTAATCTGAACTGACTCAGCAGTAATGTGTATTATCAATTTAAGGGCTATCTCAGAAAGTAAGAATAGCATTTTGTATTTTGTTCTGAAGCTGACAAGAATTCACCAGCACTTTGCCTTTGCTCTGTAAGTAAAATTTAGAGCAGTAATTTCTCTTAGAGATAGACAGAAAAAGCAAGAATAGTCCAGCTGTTTACTATATTTATGTCACACTATCCTACAATGTTCTTTTAAAGTATTTCCTTTGATTTCTGAATTCTCTAGTGTCACTGTGTTGAATGAATAAATATTGTCTTGTGCTTTTATTTATTATTAAATATTTTAAACCTTTCAACTGTGGCTGTTTTGTGTAGAGATAATTTAAGCCCTGAGAGTACTTGCATTTATTTGGTGATACTGTATATGCCACTTCTAAATAGCCTTCAAGTTTCAGTCACACTTACTATTTGGCTAACAGTAACATTGCACAGTAGAATTGGACACCCTTTGGTAAGGACCTTTAGAGTAGCTGATAAGAGTTATAGGTGACAGGTGGCACTACCTTATAGTCTGGGCAGAAGGGTGCATAGCCAGAGAACCTGTGCCAGCCTTCCCCAGGAGTGTCTGTGTGTTTGCATATAAATCAAATTTCAAAGAGTGTGTGTGTGTGTGTCAATTACTTGGGCAGGGTCATGAAGCACTGGTTGGACAGAGAGGGTATTGGAGGCTTTGGCTTGACTACTCGGCTGAGATCTGAACCTTATAGCTGTGCCAGTGGGGAGTCTTATTGGGGATTTGGAGAGAAAGGGAGAAACCAGCCCCAGACTGACTGTGATCTCTTTGTGCTCATAAGGGAAATTGTACTTTACTGTGTGTGTACTTGTTTTCCTCCCAATGTGAACACCCCTCACTGGTGTTACTGGTGAGGATTGAGGCTCCTTAATTAATGGGCCAGTGCATGGGTGTCACACACTTAATAGCCTAAATTCTATGTAATAACTTCAAGACATCTTAAAAATACAAGTTTTTCAGTTCCAGTGGTTCTTGTGTACACTTTCTTACTAATAGAAACAATTCAGTTTAAATTCACCAGACATAGCCTATCACTCATGTATTCAGGCTCAAAATTCCACTTCAAGCATGCTTCTTTTCATAAAGTTGTATAGACAAATGACTAAATGAAACCTTTCATACCATTTCTTCCTGGGTACGGTACACAAAACCTCTTTTCCTTTCTCATCCATTTCCTATTGCTCCTTCCATTCCTCTTCCACCTCCACAGAGATGGAAGAATCTCCTAGATAAATAGCTCCCATATATTCAGTCTTTATTACCTCTCAGAATGATTGATATGGCAAATCCTTTAGCTTACTCATTGCTTCCTTAGCATTTGCAAATGTGAAGGCTTTCTCCGGCAAATACAATTTTGACACTGCTGGGAACATTAGCCTATATTTTAATCTGCATCTTTCATATTCTTCAGCAGCATCAATAAACTGCATCTTCTGCTGAAAACCACATCTAAATAATTGTGATCCAATTGCATCATTTGATCTGCTACTTTAAATTTCCTTCCTGGTTAGTATAACTGCCCCAGTTACCATTCATTCTGATATAAAGACACAAACTCCTCAAAAATCACCTTAGGCTACATATTATGGCAACCTAGGCACTTTCTCAATCTGCAGAGATGATTTTGTGAAACCCATCCATTGTGCCATCTTGATTTTAATAAAATCCATTTGGACCAGTATCTCATCTTCTTCTGAGACTCTAACCAATCTGCTGTTTTCTGTCAGGTCTTATCCTTCACTGTAGCCATGTTTTGCTGCACATGTTCCACTTGACCATTCAAAGTTTCCACCTTATTTCACACTTCCACTACTTACTGATGAATATACATTATAGTATGCTGTTAAGCATTCAAACATTCATTGATGCCTACTTTAAACAATGTCAGTCTCTTTATGTGTCCAGCCAACAATCCAAAAATGTGCCCTAAACCAAAGCTCACTTGTTCCAAGCATGTTGTCATTTCTTGATATCAACATAACAATCCTGTGGTTGCTGCCTTTCCTCTTGTTTATTACCACCAAAAAGTTAATCTTCTGTCTTTCTCTTGCCACTGCTTACCCTTTATCCTGCTATCAGTTTTTGCTTCTCCTGGAGTAGCACAAATATTGACTGTTGCTGAATATTTTTACATACAACAATGCTATCTACCTTTAACTATGTATTCACAATACTATCCAGCAGCTGAATCATGTTGTTTTATTAGCCTGTAGTTCTACATATCTCTTTAGTGTTATTCATGTTAGTCAATTTTTTTCATCTCTATTATAATATTTTATAGTTTTGGAGCTTTTCTCCACAGGCCTCCTCTGAAAATGGGCTATCAGCCCAGTCAGACATTCCCGATAAATAAATATTAAATAAATAAATAACTGAATTATTACACGTGTTTCCATATTATTGCAGCACTGTAATTTTTGAAACTTAGTCACGTATTTTCTTTTAGTTACCAACAAATGGAACATCAGTTAATCTCACAACAAAGGAAGGAAAACAAAGTTGACATGCGGCCTCATCAGGCACTGCACAACTTTCCTCCACCCCCATCAAATTCTTGAAGGGCTTCTCTGTTTCTGCAACTAAACTTGTTACACAGCTTGGTAATGGATGCTTTTATATTGAGATGGAGAGATCCCCTAGATTCCCTTACTGTGCAGTGAATGTGCTCCCTAGGAAAGAGCTCAGCATAAAGTAATGAAGTTCAAAATATTACTTCTGGCTGAGAAAGCCTTGAGAAATATGTGCTTCCACCACCTCCTTAGCCAGTCAGACAACCAGTCCATTGTATAGTATATAAATGAGTAATGGTGAACAGGGTCACATAGCCTTTGTGGACTGTAGTGATACTCATCTACCACTGTACCTCACATGGGAAATATTTCAATCAGTTGTTCACATCCCTGGAGAAGTGGATGAGCTGACTTGTACCAATGTCTAGTTTCCAATCCTGTCCTGGAGTTCAGGTTTCAGAAGCAGTGCCCAGTCAGAATATTCTTTATGTGAGGTACTCTGGAGACCAACCAGTCTGGAACTTGGAAATTGTGATCTTCCCCATCTTCTTCTCAGTGTAACAGGTAATTGGGGAGTTACCTGTAGACATGTTGTGGCACAGAAAGTTCTTGTGTTTCTTCCAACCATTTCAACTTACACAATATCTCAATGCAAAAGTTGAGGGAGAAAGAATAAAACTCATTTGTAGGATAACATAGTGACCAGCACAGGCATATCTTCAGGCTCAGAGGGCACTTTTGATAGGAGATACTTTTCTGATCCTTGCTAAAACTGACCTACTGTAGAGACTGACTCCTGATAAGCTGTGTGTGTGTGTGTGTGTGTGTGTGTGTGTGTGTGTGTGTGTGTGTGTGTGTGTGTGTGTGTGTCGGGGGGGCAACAACTTTCTACACTGGAAAACTCACGAGTCCCTAAATGTTTTTTGTTTGTTTTTTTGCCAACAGTGTACTCTGTCCTCATTTAGAATATTAGGGAGAAGTAGAATCCTTGAAAACAAACACATACACCGGTCTTTAAATTCTGTAACTCTGTTGCTTGAAAAAAAGAGTTTATAGAAGCAATCCATTCTGAAAGTACAACAACCCTTATCTCACAGTGTACTGCATTTTCAACATTTTAAAACTAAAATTATATTTCTGCAGTCTAGTTTGGTGATTATTAATGGTATGTAACAGGACATTCTGTCACTAAAAAACAGCATTTTTACATTGTCTCATTCACTGCTCTCAGAAAATGCTGTCAGACATGAGACAGAATTAAGTAGAAAAAAAAAAAATCACTCGCCTTGATCTGATTAACTTTTTAGAGCACTCTGTCAGCATCTGTTATCCACTGATAAGAGAAAATAGTTTTTTTCCAAATATTGAATAGGTATTATGTTTTCATCCATCCACATGCTTTATTTCTTCTTGGAGTCACAAATCAATTTTATGCAGTTTCTTTTACAGAAAATGGAGTGTACTTAAAAGTAAATCAAATATATCATTTGTATTTTATAGTCACGTACTTTCTGCTCCAATGCATTTCATCTGAAATCACTATAAACCATGTCCATCTTTTTAGATAAAGCTGTCATTCTTCAAGAATGGCAAAAAGGTCACAGGGAGAATCAGTGCCTTGATTTCTGATGCATCCTTTTGGATGCTGTGGGACTCTATTCATTTTTAATCTGTCAGGTCATTCACATACATAATGTAGGTTTTGCACTACATCAGCAAGGGAAAGTTTTTGCTACTTTTATTTAATATACATTTATTTACCAAAATATGGAGCTGACTTCCAAAACACAAGGAATTATAATGTATTCCTTAAATGTTCAGCCTTGATGTGCAAGCCTGGTTCTGACCCCACCCTCTCTATATTACATGTATAAGAAAGGCCTTCTTTCAAAACAAACTGCAAGTCTCATACAAATCTCTAGATTAGCCACATTTGCTTTACCTGCTTAATTGTAGCTATAATTTATAATACATACATAATATGTAATGTTTTCCCCTATTTGTGAATTATGTTGATTCATTAAGACAAAAATTCAATCTGCGTTAGATAAAGTGCAACTATGACTCATTTGTAACATGACATTGGAACATTCACTGCCTGGGCTAACCAGCAATTCGTTAACAGTTTTTCTCATCGCTGCTTCTTCATCCAGCTTTCAGGAATTGCCCTAGTTGGTATAGTACCCCATTTTAAAACTAAACCCCTGTTCTCATGCCAGGAATGCGTTTACTGGTACAAATCGTTACTTTAAAGTACAATTAAGAAAATAGCCACAGTTAATGCATGTATGCAGTATTCAGCAATTAACATCTATTTTCTATTTTCATAAGTACATCAGATAAATCAAATAAGATACTTTTCTATGTAGCCTAGAATTTGCCTTAATTTCTTAAGGTGCATTTTTATTCTTGAAATAACAAACTCATTCAGTTTGTCAGTTAAATATGAATGCTATCATGATATTATCTGAATAACTTGATGTAACATTTTAAAGTATTTCTGGTACAAACTGCTGATATAATCTTCTCATTTCCTATTCTTAGCTCTTTCATATAATCATTACCTTCTCTTCCCATAATGCAATCCGCATTCCAAGATCTATCACATTCTGGCAGGGATTTCATTCTTAGATCCTTGGTTGATTTATTACAAAGCTTTACTATAAGCACACCCTATGAATTTTGGTTAAGGACTCTTTATCTAAACTTCTGTTGCTCTTACATTCCCCCAGATTTACTAATCTTCTGTGCAGGACTAGCTTAGTCCTGCACGGAAGCGACCGTTTAGGAGCAGGTCTGCAGAGCGCCAGAGCTCCTAGGCATACAGGGAGCGTGTAAAAGTGCAGGGGGCGTGTCTGAGAGCAGAGACCTCAGAATAAACACGTCTCCACAATGTAGAACAGCAGAAAGGGGTATGCAGTGAGCGCATATCCCCAGCAACAGTCCCCCTTGTGTGCAATAGCAACAGCATACATAAATAAAATGAAGAAACCCATTAATTTATTTTTAAAAATCTGATTAAACCTAACCGTAGGTGCGTGGGTGAGCCCATCACTTAGCTACAGTTAATGCAGCTTAAATGGCTGAAGAGGATAACAAGGAAGATATATGCAAATGAAGCAGCATAACAATAGTGTAGTGGGCAGAACATTCGCCTTATGAGCAGGCAGCACATTCCATTTTACATGGTAAAGCACGTTATGAGTAATATTTATGTTGCATAACTTACTAAATAACATATTTGTATGAACTGGAGTACTGCAGTAAATGCACATTTGAGGTGTCAGTGTCATAATGGATAAGGCACTAGTAAGTAGGTGTAAGCACAAATAAGCAGTAGTAAGCATATTTAAACACTAGTAAGTGGGCTTAAGCCCATTTGCGCAGTGGTAAGCAATGCCCACACTGGTTAAGCAATTCTAGAGCTAACACTGTGTAAGCAGATGTAACGGAAGGTTAGCAGTGCTTACCGTCGTGCAAACCTGCTTACAACTGCTCAAAAGTGCCTTAATCACTCTGTATTCAATGGCCCTTGTTCTGCCCATCAACAAAATGAACAGCCATGCAGGTCTCAAACCCAGGACCCTATATAACATAGCCCCAGCAGTTATCCACCAAGCCATCACAGAAGTACAGAAGAATGAGGTAGTAGCAACAAGTCCTCACCATAGTATAACCAAACTGAACCTGTGAAAGGAATCAGTATACAGTCATATGTTCCATAACCCACTACATAACATACAGCAGTAAGTCCAGAAGTGAGGTGTAATTGTAATAGAGTGTTGAAGTCCCCAATAAAACACAAGGACCCCATACAGTGTATGTACACATTAATCATGGATTCCAGGCAGATATATAAGAAGTAATGAATAAGAAATCAATGCCAAAAAAGAAATATAATGCAAAGTGTAATGTAAGCAATGCTAAGCATTGCACAGACCAACATAGGAGGTGTAAGCAACATGGAGACCAGCTAACTCATTGTGCCCAGTGGTATACCCCTTTAAACAATGCCAACCTTAGGTAAGCAGGTTTGCCCATAGCTTAGCCCTTTCAAAACTAACCAATCACAGAAAAGTGCTGGAAATCAGCTCTACCTAAACCCAAGAGGAGGAAATACATCTCATAACTGGTTGTAGCTTCCCCTTGCAGGTACTATGGCAATAAGGGGAGAAGGTGTGCGCTTTCGGGTGCAGCGCTGGTGCATCTAGGAGTCTAAGGTCATGGCAGGACTCCTTGTCAAAGACCATGCTCAGAGACTGCTGCAGGGCCAGTACCAGGGCTCCCAATATAAGGCAGAGGCCTGGGACCATCTCACCCATAACCTTACCAGTGCCACTGGCATACCCTGTACTGGTGAGCAGGTCAGGCACCACTATGCTGACCTGAAGTGGCATAAGGGGGACTTCTTGCAGGAGTGGCTCCAAGAGGCTAGAGCGGCAGGGAATGTTCCAGCCTTGTGTAAGTATCACCCCAGAATGTGTGTAATAATTGCCAGCTCAGGTATATCATGGATAGGTATGACTAAATATTCCTCTTATGTCGCCCACAGCTGCAATGCAGTGGGCCATGAACCAGGAGGTCCACATCTGTCATCTGTTGACGTTGCGATGCGAGGCAGGTCAGTAATACTCATGCATTTACTGTCACAGGAAATAAAACTAAAAGTAGTAGTAAATTAATTGCCTGTATAAGACCTGTATTGTTCAAGGCAAGTACTGCATACACTAGAGAATATGGCAGGAAGAGTCTCATATTGTTTGTATGCCAATAAAAGTGTAATATCCTGACAGAACAGGTCTAACTGCTGGACTGCATGTGCATATTCTGGTATCATATGGTAATGTAGATTTGCAATCATGTAATAGTACTATTGTATTAAGCACTGTTACCCACACTGTGCACCATAAATTGAATGTGTAGGAATGCCTGCATATGACAGGTGTAATCCCCAGAGGCCAGTTAGTACAACTGAGAGGCACAGACAGTAAACAGGGAAAATGCAGACAACAAAAATCGAACAGCACATGCAACTGAGATGTGAACTGTTGCTCTTTTAGCACACACAGCCATGGTTCAAATCCTGCCAGTGGTAGTAGTCTGCATACAGAATCATACCCCACAACTGTACAGATATGTCCAGAATGTCTATTAATGTGGCCCATATCTATTGCCTATCAAACTGCCCCCCTGGGAAATCAGTGGGATGATCACAGACATATAGGCAGCTAATAGGAAATACAAGTGATTGACATACAGCTATGAGAACAAAGCTGACATACAAGCAACTCTCCAATACCTTATGTGACTAACAAGCCATGTATGTCCCATTTACACCCCAACTTGTCAAGCTGTGGTCAGAGTGTGTACAGTAACAGGGTGAGATGTATGTGCATACTAGTAGTAATGTGGGATCTGGTACTGTGTGTGGGAATATTCAGGTAGTGCTAATAAACATTGCTCCCACAGGTCTGTCAGATACAAACACTGTGGCCAGAAATACAAGAATGATATGCATTTGCACTGAACAGTGAGGTATTACACATCACTGTCACCCACACTGTCCTACAACATATAATGGCCTAGGAAATCTGTATATGAGTGTTGTAATACAAGGTCAGAATGCATAAGCACAGGGGATTAATAAGACAGAAAGCAGATTGGAGATATACAGCAATATCTATATAGCAGACTCAACTGTGACGGACAGTGTTTATGGTGTAGCAGACACAGCCGTGGTCTGAATCCTGGGAGTGGAATTAGACTGCATACAGATTCATACCTCACAAGTGTACAGATGAGGCCAGAATGTCCAGTATATGTGCCCATATCTGCAACCTGTTGCTTGTCTCCCTGGTAAGTCTGTGGGATGATCCCAAATGTGTAGCCAGCAAACAAGGAATACAAGTGATTGTCAAACATCATGAGAACACACATGTCACTGTAGCAACCCCCGAAATTGTTAGGAGAGGAATATTTCATGTATGTCCTATCTACACTTCCATGTTGTCAAGCTGTGACCAGAGTGTGTAGAGTAACAGAGTGAGATTTATGGGCATAATACTAATGTGTAATCCAGAACTTTGTGTGGCAACAGTCAGGTAATGCTAACAAACATTGCTCCCATAGGTACATTGGATAGAAACACTGTGCTGAGAAATACAGACCATTATAACCTGTACTGGTACTGTTCATTCTGGTATTGTAGGGAATTGTGAGTGTTGCAGTGTCTCTGACTAATAAAGTATCAATGGTCACTGTCACCCACACTGTGCTACATAATAAAACTGTGTAGGAAAGCATGTATATGTGTGTGTCAGGTCACTAAAGGTGGAAGAGGGCAATATTCTAGACATGTCCCAGCACATCAGGTTGTGGTCAACACATGGCCAGAGTCTGTGCAGAAAGAGTTGGATAGCTATGTGCAAAACAACAACCCAGAATCCGGGAGTATGTGTAGAAACAGTTAGTGTTAACAAACATACCCTCCACAGGTACACCAGGTAAGAGGTGTATACTGCAGGTAAATCTGGTTCATGTGTAATGATAACGACAGCCATATCACTGACCAAACTAAGGCTATAGGGTAGTGTAGTAAGACTTGTAAGGTACAGATAACAGCACTGACAGGGAAAGTAATGTGGACTACAGGAATATACTTGTTTTTAATTGACATCTCCCCCCCCCCACCATATCTCCAAAAATAATCAACATACCCCAACTGGTATGTAATGACTCTGATAATGTCCATTTGTTTGATAAATATTTTCATGGTCCCCATGCATGTGCTATATTGAATAATTCCAACATTGGTGTCATGGTGCCATCAATGTACCTGCATGATGTTCTTATTACCACTGTGGTCCCACATATGCATATGTTCTGTTTGCTATGCAATTGTTCCATATTTGGTGTCTGGCTTAATGGTAATATCTATGCATGTTGTTATACCTAACCCTGGAATGTGATGACTATTACTAACCCACAAATGATGATGTAATCTAAACACTATAGCACGCTTGGGAAGACTGGTCCCAGTGGACCCACCTGTCCCACATCAGCTGGCTGTGACACTGGGCACCAGCATGTCTGGGGCCCCACCCGGGAGCTCCCTGTCCATTGGTCCTGCACCACCTTCGTGTGGAACTGCCTCAGGGGATGGGGCTCATCCCTCCCCCGGGAGAGGGCAGGGACAGGCACCATGTCGCCAGGTTGGAGTTGTGGTGCGTAGAGTGATCAACGAGCAGTTTGGTGATGTTCTATGCCAGTTCGAGGGCCGTGTATCACAATTAGCGAGTCAGCCTGGCTCTGCAACTCAGCCCCCAGCACAGCCACCTTCAGGGCTGTGAAGGTGCAGTGGTGACTGCCCATGAGTGGGGACCTCAGTCCCACTGTTATCACTAGGGGGTGTGTGGCCTTCCAATATCCAAACAACCCTCCCCATCAAGGTGTTTACCCCCCACATGTGTCGTATACCGCCCCTGTATGCATATTGTTTGTCTTGTCTGTTAACCTACCCAACCTACCTCCCCAAATATACCTTACCCCTCCCCAACATCCCACTCTCACCTAAAAAAAAGGGCGATCTGTTCCCACAAAAAATCTTGCCCCATACATAGCTGTCCATTTCGCACACGTGTCTACAGGACACATGTAATCTGGTCTAATTGACATCACAACTTATTATTGTTGTCCTCACACGTCTCCCAGTGGTTTGAATGTCCAAATCTACATCCAAATGCAGTGTATATGCACAGCTGTTGCTGTAGAAGAAATGGGCAGCTATAGACCTTCCCTACACCCTTCCTGCACATCCCTGGCTATTTTCCCTACTGTCTTTCCCTCTTTGTGCCCCATTTTTCACCACATTCTTATCAACCCTTTTTTCTTTTCTTTTAAAGAAATTAGCTCTGGGGTAGCAGCAGTAAGCACTTTTAATCAGCAGTACATGGGTTTAAGCCTGTTTGCTTGGGGGTAAGCAATGCCTACACAGGTTAAGCAATTTAGCAGTTAACTGAGTATGAGAAACCGCAACTGGAAGTTAGCAGTGCTTACCTCTGCACAAACCCGTGCAAACCTGCTTAAAACTGCTTTAAAGTGCCTTAATCTCTCTTGTCTCCAACGGCCCGTGTTCTGCCCAGCAACAAAATAAACAGCCTCTGCAAGGCTCAAACAGAGGACCCTGCAACCATAGACAAAGTGATTTACCACTAAGCCATGCCAGATATACATAAATCTGATGTTTTCAGAAACATATCATCCAGCCAAGTCATGCAACAGTACAGAGAATGTATTCCAACATTTAGATGTATTGTGTGTGTGTACATATAGTAATAATGTAGATATATATATATATATATATATATATATATATATACACACACACACACATATATATATATATATATATATATATATATATATATATATATATATATATATATATATATATATATATATATATATATATATATATATATAGAAATATATACATATATATAAATATATATAAACATATATACATGAAAATGTCTGCATCGACGCATATATATGCCTACACCTATATGTCTAAATATACACAGCAAGTTACATATATGTACGCAGATATATATCTATGTAGGTATATATGGACATAGTTTTATATATATGTAAGCAGATATATATATCTGTATAGGTATATATGGCCATACATCTGTAGATAGCAATGGTAGATTTTGTATATATATATATATATATATATATATATATATATATATATATAGCCATGTGTACATCTCTTTGTATGTACATATTATGTGTGTATATATATATATATATATATATATATATATATATATATATATATATACATATATGTATATATACATATGTGTATATATAGGTATACGTATATGTATATATAGATATATGTGTATATAACTATATATGTATGCGCATCCTATGTGTACAGATATGCCTAGTTATGTTGGCATATATGTAGATATCTATATATGTGCATACATATCTATTCTGATATACCTGCTACTGTCAATATATCTGTAGATATCCATATGTATATGTACATATGTATCACTATCTGTATATGTGTAGACATATATTGCTCTGTATATGTAGATATTTGGGTGTGTATATGTATATCTATGTACATATACATACCCATCTATATACGTCGATTTGTATATGTGTAATTATATATATAGATATCTGGATAATTATATGTACATATATTTTCACCATATGTCCTGAACATGGAGTGTAGCCCTACCTCAGCCCCTATAGTCCCAACTTCGTAGTGCAAGGGGATGTCATGTATGTATAGCAACTATATTAGTAGACTATTGCTACTGTAATAGGGATTGTCTTCATAGACATGGTGTGTATGGGAGGTCACATCTGCTTTTCACATGTGCACCACTGGCTACTGACAGACATCCTAAGGACATAATAGTACAGTACTGCTGCTAGCACATAATGCCCCTGTGGTCTGCATCAGAAATATTGGCCAATATATGTGGATATTCTGACACACTCTGTACAGTCCAGAGGTATACAGAGAACCCCTTAGTGCAAAACAAGTGGATCAAGCCTGACAATATGGATGTTAACAGTCATGTAGATGGGTATAACACATAACGATTGGTATACATTTGCCCCCATAGATTATGCATTCACACACCACTGTCTGTCCTGACACATAATAGCCACTGGTACAGGGGTGGCAAGGCCACATACTACCCACTAGATATTGACATACATCTGTAGAGCATCCCACTGCTCTGTCTGACATACATGACTGTTAAGGGAGGCCCAGCAGCAGTACATATGGCAAGTATCTGGACATGACATCTCACTGGGTAAGTACACTAAGCTGCTAGGCATGTAACAATGCACTGTGCAGGCTACAGGCAGACTGGCTCAACATTGGCCTACATCTCCTATGGAGGAATGCACATGTACCTGCATATATAGCAGGCTCTACAGGAATGTCACAGCACAGGGTAAGATACACCTGTGTGAAAGTGCACAACCACAACCAATGTGAACACAGCCACAGCCACATATGGTAAGCTTGTATAATATTACAATATATGGACTATCTGTTCAACACCATCCTCATATGTGCCACTCACAGACTAACCCTACATACTCTGGGCCACTACACAGTGTGGTCTGATGCCTGTCTGTGGTATGGGACATGTGTGTGTATGGCCCTACAAACGTGTAAGCCAATACGGTAACATACAGTGAAGCAGCATGTAACATCAGATAGGACAGGACCTAGAACAATGACATCTACCACAGTCTGTACACAGGCCAAAGTACATATTAACAATACACACACTGTCGACATTCACCATAAGTACTAAGCCCTCAGTACTGTACAAACAACCACAGAATGTCCAGGTTATGTAATCAAATATAACCCCCTATTGTACATAACATATGTAGCAGTCTGATATCTCACTGGCTTGTTATCAGATATGATGACACTAATTATGGTGTACAGCACATATGCACCTCTTAATGCATGACATATGTACAAAGGTTGACAGAGTTGGGGCTAGAAGTACATACACAGGGCCAATATTGACATGTTGCTGTGATAACCTCATACATTTACTGTTGTAACAGGGTTTGTTGCAACATATGTCCTATGATGGATATGAAGTCAGTAACTGTCATGGCTTTCACCGTCTGCAGACTGCAATCCTCACACTACCTTCCACAGTTCACAGATAGATGCTCTGGGGTAACACATGAAACCAAAGGCACCACACACTGCCCAGTCTGCAGATGACCCTACAGATGGGGATTCCTCATAAACATAGAACTGACATGGCAGGTATTAAAACAATTAGGACAGCCATATCCACACACACACTGTTAAAACATTATTACAAATGCAGAATAGCAGCACTTACAGTCTGTAGTTAGGTCAGGCACATTCCCCTCCTGTGTGTTGCCCTGCTTCCACAGTGTATGTTGTTAGAGGTAATTCCCAAATCCATGTGAGATGCTGTTTGCCAAACAACAGATCTAGTTCCTGCTCACAGTGAATGAAAAGGCCCAACACTAACATGATGTTTCTAGATATTGGCATGTGTTTCCATGCAATTAGCTATGGGAATGTTACCACAGCTGTTCCACATGCAATCAGCTAGGTGAGGGCTGCAATTTGTGCAGAGGCCATCAGCTGATCATGAGCATCACTTAAAATACACATGCTGCTGCCTGAGCAAAGCAGGTATAGGTCTCCTCATCCACCAGAGAGGGAGTGAGAGAGGCAGACAGAGGGGTGGGAGATTAAAACCTAAGCATGTTTGTGTCACACACCTGCCAGCGCAGGGTATCAAACCCCTGCCGACTATGTAGTGCTATCACATTTCTATGCAGTTATTGGATGCGCCACATAGGTTACATGTTGTAGAGCCCTCAGAATGTATATGTGATGGTGAGTGACATCTACAACAGGGATATGGTAGCTATAGAGTAGGTGTAGTACACATGCCTGTCCACATGAACAGGTGCCAGCGTCAACACAGCCACATTCTCACATGGACGCACACACAATGACACACTTGGCAGGGCCAAAAAAACAACCCATCACTAGTGAGATTGCCACAACACATTACTGTGCAGGTATCACTTGCACAACAGGGGACATACAGAGGTTATATGGACAAAGGGTATGGGGAGGTGTCTGACATCAGATAGCATGTTTCAGAATGCCACTGGGTGTTGTAGTGAGTGTGAATGTGAACATACGCATCATACAACATACACACATACACACACACACACACACACACACACACACACACACACACACACGGTGCCCGTACTGACATGCATGGGGTGCATTGATTCACGGGTGTGTAGTGGTCAACTGTGCCAGATGGCTATAGAAGGCTAGGTGATGGGTACACCTTGGCATCAGGCCACATGACATGGGTAAGGTGCACTGCCTGCATGTACGTGCCTTTTGGACAGATGGACAGGGTGCCATGCCCTCTGTAGGCCACTGCAATCACTCCACAGTTACTATCAGTGGGCAATATGCAGTGTACTACCAACATAGCGGCTGTTGCCTAGGTAAGTGTGTGTGTGTGTGTGTGTGTGTGTGTGTGTGTGTGTGTGTGTGTGTATGAGGCATGAGTTGAGAGTGTTCTCTGGCTAATACTAGGGATGCTAACTTTGTTTGCTTGGCCTTGATGTCACATGTATGGTATGGATCTGTACCCCAGCCTCTTAGCTATTTCACATGTGTTATCCCTGTACAGTGGACATTGTGATATATACTAGGGCCACCATATAAAAATGTGCAAAACCTGCTCCACATTGGGCCCAGTTGTTACACACTCACAACCACCTTCACACAGGATACAAGCCACACACACATACACACACACACACACACACACACACACACACACACACACACACACACACACACACACACAATGCCTAGGATTAGAACTCATACCTAACTATTTTATTACATTACAGCAGTACGCAGTTATAATATGCGCCAGGGAGATTACTGGAGTACTCCTTCCCCAAAGGTGTATTTCACAGTGAATGACAGCAGGATTGCCAAAGTAGGGCATTCGGATTGTAGTGAGTGTGGCTAGGCTAAAATGCACTGCTCCCTACACAGACATTGAAACACACACAAAATATCCACAACCAACATGTGTGGGTATAGAACCCCTAACAGAAGTCTATATCACACTACAGCATGAAGCTGTTATTGGATGCACCATGGGGATTACTGGAAAACACCTTCCCCAAAGGTGTATTTCACAGTGAATGACATCAGCAGGATTGCCAAAGTAGGGCATTTGAAATGTACTGAGTGTGACTAGCCAAAAATGCATTGCTCCCTACACAGACATTGAAACACACACATAACATCCAGAACTGCCATGGGTGGGAATAGAACCCTACCAGAGTACTATATCACACTACAGCAGTACACAGTTATGGCACGCGCTACAGACACTACTGGGCTACATTCTTCCCAGAGGTGTATTTCTAGGTGGATGACATCAGCAGCCTTACCAAAGTATAGCATTCGAATTGTATGTAGTGTGACTACCTTAAAAAGCATTGCTCTCTACACAATGTTGGACAGACACTCACATAAACACAGACGCACTTGCCATGTCTGGGATTAAAATTTCTACCTGACTAATTTATCATACTACAGCAGTACACAGTTATAGGATGCACTATGGAGATTACTGGGCTACAACCTTCCCAGACATGTATTTCTAGGTGGATGACATCAACAGCCTTGCCAAAGTAGAACCTACAAATTGTATGGAGTGTGATTACCGTAAAAAGCATTGCTCTCTACACATAGTCAGACAGACAGACACACAGACACGCATACACTTGCCAATTCTGGGATTAGAACTCCTACCTAATGTATCACACTATAGCAGTACACAGTTATGGCATGTGCAATGGAGATTATTGGGCTACAACTTTCCCAGAAGTGTATTTCTAGGTGGATGATATCAGGAGCCTTGCCAAAGTAGAGCATACAAATTGTATGGAGTGTAACTACCCTAAAAAGCATTGATCTCTACACAGAGTCAGACAGACAGACACACAAGCACACACATGCATACACACAGTTGCCAAGGCTGGGATTAGAACTCCTACCTAACTATTTTATCACACTACAGCAGTATGCAGTTATGGCACTTGCTACAGAGATTATTGGGATACAATCTTCCCAGAGATGTATTTCTAGGTGGATGACATCAGCAGCCTTACAAAAGTAGAGCATTTCAATTGTAGGGAGTGTGAGTACCCTAAAAAGCATTGCTGTCAACACAGAGACACACACAAACACACACACAGTTGCCATGTCTGGGATTTGAACTCCTATCTAACTAGTTTATCACACTACAAGCAATATGCAGTTATGGGACATGTCACAGAAATTACTGGGCTACACCTCTCCCAAAGGTGTATTTCACAGTGGATGACCTCAACAGGCTTGGCATAATAGGGCTATGGGGAGGGCAGTGTGTGTGTGCATGGGCCATAACCCATTCATCTAGAGGTTGACACGCCACATGTGGGCACACACAGGGTCATATTTCACAGGTAGATGTATACAGCTGCTAGATGACAACTTCCTTGTACAGTCATGTTGTATAGCTAGCATGTGCACCTCATAGTCTGTAATGCTGACAGATACTGGTGGCTAGTATCTGCAGTGAGTGACATCTGAACCTCATGTGGTTGGGGCCCTTTGGCTGTGTGCTGGGTGGGACAGGCCTGGATGGCTCCTTGTCACAGTCACCCTCTTCCACACATCTATGTATGTCTACCTTTGGCTTATTATACTGTGTTATTCTTACATATATGTCTGTATTCCTATCCACTGTGTGTGCAAGGCATGAGTGGTGCATACTAACGAGTGTCTGCAATAACAACTGCGACTGCCAGATATGTCTGGTCCACTGGTGTTTGCAGACATGGCCTTCATGTGTTTAAGTGTGTGAGCATGCCCAGCATGACCTTTCAGTATGTTGTTGACTGAGATTGCCTTCATTTCTCGGATATGTCTGGTCCACTGGTGTTTGCAGACATGGCCTTCATGTGTTTAAGTGTGTGAGCATGCCCAGTACGACCTTTCATTATGTTGTTGACTGACATTGCCTTCATTTCTCTAAGTGAGTGAGCATGCCCAGTATGCCCATCTGTATTTAATGTGTGGATCGAGTCCAGGTAGTTTGTACTGCAATGCTGACCTTTGTGTTGTACACCGATAGGTAGTATGCTGTTTCTGCTGGGTATCCATCGAACATTTGGCATTGACTGTTACTACATTTCTACACAGGATCAGGGGGGCACACCTGACTGTTACTACATTTCTACATAGGATGGGGGGGCACACGTGACTATTTATACATTGCTACACAGGATTGGGGGGGCAAACCTGACTGTTATTACATCACTATATAGGATGGGGGGCACACCTGACACTTGTACACATTTGCTATGACTGTACTGGTAAGTCAGGTACTCCAAATCATTCTGTATTTTTACCTATCATGCTGACTAGAGGCATACCAGTGTACTACAGATCATAGCTTTGGTTGCCTGACATATTATTGTCTGACTTCCTACCCTTCAGAACTAACATCCCACTGCCTGACCTGCTGTAGTCTGTCTGTGTAGGCCTGGGGGGAGGTTAACCATAGCCATCATTCAGGGGCTATAGCACAGGCTCTGTTTGGGTTTGTCTACACCTGTCCTGCTGGCTGAGACTGTTGTTGGGTATGTGAACAACCCTGACTGGCATGTGTGTGTCATATGGACACACATGTCACCCAGCACATTTCCTTCTGTGGGTTTTGTCACCCTGTGTAGTATTGGCTACTATGGTGATTCCAGTATGTGTTACAGAAGTCATGGTGCCACTATGGGTGTCTACTTTCTGCTGCCATAACATTCAGCTACCCAATTCCCTTGCATGCTCACATCCATACCATAGATACAGGAAACAACACATTCTACTCCATTTGGCAATTGGTAGGTTGATTGACTTACCTTGAGGGTGTGCCAGAATTGCAGATGTTGCTGGAGGGCTGCCTATGTCAGATGCACATAGTACACTCCCTATACATGGTTGAGCACAAGTACTGTCATGTTTGGCATCCCTTTTACTGTGTGTGTGTGTGTGTGTGTGTGTGTGTGTGTGTGTGTGTGTGTGTGTGTGTGTGTGTCAGAGAGAGGTGTCATTCCCTGGGTCCTACTGTGTCAGTGTATGTGCTTTGCATTGTCTCTTTGCCACAGCCTCAGCATACTGGGCACACCTCAATCTGCCTACTGGGGCAGGCTCAGGTTATTCCTCCTCTGAGTTACTCTGTGCCTGTGCAGGCCTTGGCATTGGTGGGGGCTGTGTGGCCCTGCCCCATGCTGTTCCTGCTGTAGCTCTTTCCACAGGATCATATTGTGTAGCATGGCACATACCATAACAATTTGGGTACATGTAGCTGGTGAGTACTGCAAGGCTCAACTGGATGTGTCCAGACACTGGAACCATGACCTGAGCATCCCAAACACACACTCTGTTATAAGTCTGGTCTGTGCGTGTGCCTCATTATGGAGTTCTTGTTCAGGTATGTGTGCATTTCTGATGGGTGTCATCAGCCACGGGTCCAGTGTGTAACCAGCATCCCCCACTAGGTGACCGTAAAGGATGTCCCCATTGACAAATCTCTGGTACAGCTGTGTCAGATGCCATATGGGGGAATCATGATCACTTCCAGGGCAGCCAGAAAACACATTCATTATAATGCATGGGCATCACAAATGACCTGGCTGTTAATGGAGGGGATGCCCCTACGGTTGATGTAGGCCCTACCCTGATCACCGGGTGGTGCTTTGATGCATATGTGCATGCAGTCTATAGCACCCACTACCTGAGGGTATTCTGCTGTTTGGTGGAAGAGACGCATATTGCTGGCCAACACCAATTGGGTGTTGAGGAAATATACATACTCATCGGCATGTGCTGACATGGCATCCAGGAAATGGTGGAATACTCTGGATGCTGATGCCCGTGAGATCTTCATGATATCCAAAGTTGAGCTTTGGGAGGTACCTGTGGCTAGTATTCCTAGGCCTACACATACCTTGGTTTCCACTGGGATCGGTTCCCCTTGGTCAGTTTGGTGTGTCAAGTGTGGCCGGCACAGCTCAACAATTTGCTGTAGAAGGTCTCTGTCCGTCCTATAGCGCTCCACTATCTCCAGCTCATGTAGCCCTTGGTAGGTTACTCTGGGTCTGTACACTCTTCTCCATCTCCTCACTGTGGGTTGATCGGCAGCATTCACATCCTCACCACCCTCAGCCTCTTGTACATGTTGTTCTATATTGCCTGCTGCAGCCCTTCTCATTTTGTAGGTTTGTTTGTTAAAATTTCCCCACGTGCATACACTGGTGGTGTAGACTGTGGGAAAAACCAGACGGGAAGGTGTTTGCATAGTTTATAGTAGTGTTCTGGGCTGGACTGGTCTGCTGCTTGTGTAATTGGCTGATTCTGATACATTTCACCTGCCAGCTATGCTAGTTCTCCTTGATTACCTTCCTATTGCTGTTTTCCCTTCCCATTGCCTTCTTGTTTAAGCCTGGGGGTGCGCCGTGCAAACAGAGTGCTCAAATGTGCACAGTGCGCTATTTCTTGGTTTAACTTTTTTTTTCTTCCTTTAAAACCTGGTGCAAGGCACACACACCTGCTTAGGCAATGTAAAGAGTGCTAGGCAGATTCATTCACACACCCTAGCTTAGCTGTGCTAAGCTAGGAGCAAACCCGAGCCACAGGGCTCCAATCCGCTTACAGTATGCCTGACACCCCCCATTATGTCAGCTAACTCCTAGGCTTGCACCAAGCTATTCCTACTCTTACACTGTTGAGACCTGACTAGCATGCTGTGGAAAACTGGGATTCACTATCATTCCCCTCATTTGCATAGGATTGCCTGCTAATGCATAGTTACATGTCTCATACTCAGCCTCCCCCCTTAGCAACCACTACTCTCTGGCCATGTTGTCTTCTGCCTGCCATTGATTTGCATGGCAGAATACTGACTTTAGTTAGAATGCTTAATTTAGGTTTATTTTGTTATTTTCCCCCCGATCCCATTTGCCCATCGCTGCCCTATGCTTAAACAGCCGAGATCGGCTAAAAAAAATAAAAGTTGATTTTTGTATTTTTTTCACTGTTTGCAATGCCAATGGCCTTATACTTGGCAATTGGCATGCTTACTACATGATATGCAGCCTTTATTTGGAGCTGTCACAGCTCCATTTTGGAATTTGCAGAAATGTACTCAGTTACTAACCAAGTACATTTCTGCAGATTGCACTAGTCCTGCATGGCTGGTTGCAAGCTTCCTGGATTGATGGTGATGTGCATACAGGGGCTTACTCCATGCAGGATTAGTGTAGGAGCGCTCGTGCACAACCCTGCAGGCTGTTCCTGGATCACACAGTAGACATATTGCCTGCTAGAGGTCCTGCACTGATCTTGCACACCCTGCAAGGTATAAAGAATCCAGGGGATTGTCTTGCCTTCATTGACATGGTGCTACATTTTGGTGTACTAAAAGCTATAAATGGCAACAGAACACTTGATAACTTTAGTGTTTCGCTGCTAAGATATACTCTTTCTGGCCAGACCATTTGTGCATTCTCTTGTCTCTGCAGAGATACGATAAAATGCAGCAAGGATATTTCCTATGCAATATTTGTAAATGTATTCTCCCAGGTGCTTCTTTTGAAAGGTCATCAATCCTATTGTTAACCGAATATTGTTATCTTGAGGATGTAGAACCCAATCCAAAACTCTTAAATGGTTGCAAAAAAAACCCCAAAAAAAAACCAAGCAAACAAAAAAAAAGCAAAAACAAAACAAACAAGCAAAAAAAATTCCAGTATGACATTTATCTTGCATCATTAAGCAGCAAAAGGCGAGGAGTGCAGCTAAACAAGGTCTTCAGCTGATTCAGCTTAATTTTAGGAGTCTACAATAAGATATGAGAACCCCTAGATTGCTAGCCTGTTTATTAGATCTCAAACTGCATACAGTCATAATTTCAGAGATAAGATTTAAGCCATACACAATGGACATTGAATTGTTTATTGTCAGGCACTCAGTCTATAATAATGGTTGCATAGAAAAAGAGTCCCAGAAGAATATTACTGGCAGTTTAGGCAAGAAAGCTATGATGTGTATACACGTTGCTAGACAGTGTAGTATCTCTTGTACTTTTTTTTTTGTTATCTTTGTAGGGGCTTTTACCGAAACTAACCAAGAAATCCATCACTAACTCAACAGTTCTTTATGTAAGATGTATACAAATCACTAAAATCTTTCTTGTTCTAAATTCAAAGAATGTTGTAACCATGCAGTCTTTGCTTCATGCATGCAGCTTACAAGCGCTACAGAAATTAGGGTATAAATGCCACAAATGCTGTAAAGCATCTAGAAATCCTGTAAACTGAAGTTTAGCTAAAGAGCTGGAGATGAGTACTTATGATCAGCACCATTGAAAGATTACATTTCCTGGGCTGGCTAACCATGTCCTATGTATAACTTTACCTATTTCATGAAACATGCAATATGTCCAGTTTGTAATAAAACACTGCCTGGTTCCCTGCATAACCAAGATGTAGTTATTGAAAAAATTAATGAGAAGGTGCTGCTTACTATGATGGCTCTGAAGTCTTCTTAAGACACTCAGTCTTGCTGGCTGGGTTTTGCTGAAATCAAAGTCTGATTATAGTTGCATTCACAGTCTGTTGCTTACAGAAACTTGCAGAATATACACTGATGAGAGAATATACTTTGCAGCACCAAACTCAGAGCAGTAACAAATAACTTTTTATAACAAACCACACAGACTAACGTTGCAGATTCAGGTACTGTTTTACTTTACTTTTCAAAATTCACAGATGATGTGAGAGATACAATATTACCTCAGAACAAGTGTGCGTTTCTACACAGATATCTCTAACAATGTTATCTGCTACAGTCTCTTTATACTGTTCTAGTCAAGCAATTTAAATCCTGTTTTTCTCTTGGTATTCTATTTTGGACATTGTATGAGAACATCTGTTTGTTGATGTTTTCAGAAAAATATGTTTTTATCCTGTAATGGTATTGTCTTTTATGAAACCATCTTATACAAATGCTGACTTGATTATTTAAACTTCCTTGGATAACAATGTCATATAATAAAAACATGCACAAATTGTTTTCCTGTTGTCCATTCTTTACAAAAGCAGGTTCCTGTTTTTTTTTTTTTTTTTACATTTTTGCTGATTCTGTATAAAAACATGTCCATTAAGCAAGTTCCTTATTTGTCAAGCCACAGTCATTTAGTATAAATGCTAATCACATATTACTAAACTCTGTTTCAACATTTAAGCAAGCTTTATTATATTCTTTATTTATGTTGCATATTTGTAACAAAATTACTTTCAACCTTAATATTTTGTTGAGCATATTCTTACAGTTATCATACTTGATTATCTCAGATAAGCAGTGTGGTAGCTTTTTGGTTAAAGTTTGCACCTCACAGCTCCAGTGTCTGGGATTCAGTTGTGATTTCAAGTCATTAAATGTGTAGAGTTTGCATTTTCTTTTAGTGTCTGTGTGGATTTACTATAGACATCCGTGTTGCTGTCTGGCTATACTAAAAAATGGCTACACATTTTATACTTGCCCCTGGAGCTTGGACTATTCATGTATCTTGTTAATAAATGAATATAAAGTTATACAAATATATCTGTCTGGCAGAAGATTAAGGCTTTATTACTCTCTGCCAAAAGGAGCTGGCATGAATGAAATGTGAGTGCATGTCAGGTTTAACCCAAAACACACAAGCATAATCCATTTTTCTTTGCCCAACTGATTACAGCTCTTCTTGAGGCATGGTGAATTCACCAGGTATCCCCAAAATAGCTAACAGTTCAGAATGTAAAAATCCAGTGTTTTATGTGGGTACAGGACCCCTATACCACTACACCTCCCTCTACTTAGTATAATCAATTCTGAGATCTTTAATACTCATGCTGATACAAATGGTCACTACTTAGTTTTTGCAAAAAGAATCTAGTATTTACATTTGTAATTTGTTCAGTGGCGGCTGGTGACTTCAAATCACAGGGGAGCTGCAGGAGACAGCTGAATGGGTGGGGTCAAGGGGAGGGGTGTGGTCAACCAGAAAGGGGAGGAGCTATGCACAAAACCACAAAAAAACTAACTTTAATTAAATACGCTGCCCTGGGTGGCAAATCATCATTATGAAAGTCCAATCAAGACAAAAATAAGTGTAGAAGAATAAAAATATTTCAATGCATTGGCTGCATGACAGCTTACTTAATATCTAGATGGAAACAAAAGGTTGTGAGGCATGAAAAAATAAATTACTTTTTAAATACATTACTGGAATGCCAGTCAAAATCAAGTATAAGAAAAACCAGAAGCACTCAACTCAAACCACTTCTCCTTACACTGCAGTTCTAATTATAATATATTCAGCTTTATTAAAGTACCAAGTAACATGCTGGAAAGTAGAAATCTATGTGATGCCCCCACTTGTAAAAATGTTTCTTATCCAAAAAAGACCTGCTGCCTGACAACTTGTTTCATGGGGAAAACATGATAAAAGTAAAAAATGAAAAGCAAACAAGAAACAAGCTCAAGATACATTGCTTAAAGGATTACTGTACAGGTTATGGACCACACATGATTGGCATTCTGTTTAGTTTACGGGTAAAGTCTGTAGAGATGACTGGAAGTCTCCAACAAGTGTAATGAGCTATTAAAATAATGGAATCCTGTCCTTTAATACCCAAGGCTTATACATTATCTAGTCAAGTATTCTCTGCATGGCAACAACAGAAAGGCTTCCAATGTTGGCAATTCTTTAACAGTATGCTTATTAAAGCTTACTTGCATCTTACGATCTCAGACAAGCTTACCTTATGGTCATTAAATCATTGCTACTTAAACACAGAGCAACAGGCACTTTGAGTAATAAGCATAAATCTGAGTAATAAGCATAAATCAACAGTACAAAAATATGACAGAAACCAGACCATTCTGCAAAATCAAGGACAGATGAAAAGCCACTGTAGTACTTATGCAGTGTGTCCTCCCCATCCAAGGTAGATACAACTACTCTTTGCCTTGCTTGGACACATCCAGTCACTACATGGGGGAGTGGGGTGCAACAAGCATGTCACAATTTGAAATCTCTCTGGCTGACTGTGATGGCCCTGACACATTTGCCATACCTCTCAACCTCAAGAGCAAGAAATCTGGACAAAGCCATACACAGAAGTGGGACAAAGGCCCAAAAATAAGGACAATTTTTAAATATTGCTCTAATAAACTTAGAAAGATAATAGAATAGGTCTTGCATTAGTATGAATTTTCTGAAAGGTATAAAATCTGAAACTCAAATGTCTGTCATTTTCTAACTTCAGTCTTTAGTGATTTGTCACTAATTTGCCAAAAAACACAACTTTATGAAAAATGGACCAAAAAATGTGATGCCAAAATATAAAATAGACACACAATACAGCTGCTACCTGCCAAAGAAGGGACACTTTAATTTTAGTACTGCTACCTTGAGCAGCTGACAAAATAAAAGAATCTACATGCATTTCAAGTAATCTATAACTTTGATTATTACAGTTATTTCTTAATTGTAAACTCTCCATGTTTTCTTCCAAAATTGCTATTTTGCGGAGGGATTATTAGGGGGAAGAGCAACATTTTGAGCCAAAAACGGGACAGTTGAGAGGTTGGCTATGCCTAATTCTATAAAGCAATTTATTTGCATGTACCTCTCAACCTGTTAATGCAGTAAATCTGAACAAGGCCAAATATATTGGGGGCACACATAAACAGTACTAAAAATTGCTCTTGTATAAATTGAGACAGTTGATAGAACAGCTCTTACTTTAACATGCATTTTTCTGAAGGTTATGAAGTCTGAAACTTATTATTTAGTGACTTAATTCCTAAATGATTTGTCAGAAAACTACAAATTTTATGAAGAACAAACCAAAAATAAGAAGCAAAAATCTATTCATTCTTTGAAAATCTGGACAGTTGGGAGGTATAGTTCAGCTGGGCCTGTCTGAGTTTGCTGCCCTTCCCCCCTGACAAAATAATGGTTGAATGGAGCCTCTGCAGCCATTCCAATGAACCATTACTTGGCTATTTCACTCCATTTACCATAAACACTAATGTGCATACTGCTTTACTTCTATGATAAGTTGGACTTCATTTGAAAGTTTTATTTTGTATTTTACAGCACAAACACTAAGTCATCTGTTAAACAAAGCAATGCAGTCTCACAATGAAAACTTAGCATTAAAACTTCTCTGCCCTTGAAACTCACATTCATTGAAACAGCATTGAAACCCACATTCAAAGAAAATACATTTTGCCAGTGGCAGATAAAGATTCATTTTGGGCTGTTTTCAAATCATAGGCCCCTTGCATATGAAACATACATGTGCTCTTTGATACACCTTCCTCATTGTACTAAAATTATATTCCTTGTACAATACAGTACACTTGTTAGAGGGTGTTTTAAATTTGTTTTGAACATTTTTCCAGTAAGCAATGAAACAAACCATATGCACCCATAATGGCAAAACTGCCCAGTTGAGAACATTTATCATAAAAGTCTACTCAGACTTCCACAGTCCACCATTATTAGTAAATATACACAATTCTACAGTCCACCATTATTAGTAAATATGCACAATTCCACAGTCCACCATTATTAGTAAATATGCACAATTCTACAGTCCACCATTATCAGTAAATATGCATAATTCTACAGTCCACCTTTATCAGTAAATATGCACAATTCTACAGTCCATTATCAGTAAATATGCACAATCTCTGAAGTAAGTCATCTAAATAATTCCACATTAAAGAAATATGTAACTAATGAAGCGGTTGCTGCTAGCAATCACCTTTATATTTCATGGTTTCATCGAAAAATAAAGTGTCTGTTGCCCCTCAGGAATAAATTGCTTATATTACATAAAAAATGATAAGCTAGTAATAATATTGCAAGAGGAAATGGATGGCAAACTGATAACAGACTCATAGTTAGTATCTTCACCAAGGAGAACATTCTCAGTATGGCCGCATCCACCCCTTGTGGGAGTAGAACCCACAGCCTTCTGCATCAAAAGCAAGTACACAACCTGTTGTGCTATAGTATTAACTAGGCAAAGCACTAAACTTCTATTCCCCTGCAGCTCTCAGCTCCTTGTAAAATCTACTCAATACTCAACTGCATCTCAACTTCGCAGCTCAAGAAAACTGGAAAAGCCAAAATGTATTGGGGGTCAAAAGCCAAAAACCAAGGACACATTAAACATTGCTTGTATAATCTTGGAAAGTTGCTAGAATAAAATGTTGTGTTGCCACCATACATTTTACTACCAAGGTCCCTGAGCAAAAAACAGTCAGAGTAACATACCACTACGCCACATCAGCTGCTTTGTAAAAGAGAGGAAGACTGAAACTTAAATGGCTATCATTTAGTGAATTCAGTTCTCACCATAGCTGTCAACCTCTTAGTACAAAAACACCTGGACAAACCCAGTAATGAGGGAATACAGCCCTCAAACATATTCAGTGAATTCAGTTCTTGCCATAGCTGTCAACCTTAGCACAAAAACCTGGACGAAGCCAATAATGGGGGAATACAGTCCCAAAAATAGGGACAAATTTAAAATATTCATCTTATAAACTTAGAAAATTGCTAGAAAAAAAGGTTGTGCTACTATGTATTCTGAAGAACATGAAGTTTGAAATTCAAATGCCGGTCAGTTTTACTGCGGACAGAACAAAAACAATTTTCAGCAGAGACGCAGGGATTAATACTGCAGACACGTCTTTGTGAAATGGCAGGGCACCAGAGCAAATCCACACAAACACAGGGAGGAGATGTAGACTGCACACAGAAGCCACCCCAACCAAGAATCAAACCAGAAAACCTATAGCTGTGAGGCAACAATACTACCACTGCACCATCAAATATGCAAGGAATTAAACATTCAGAAACCTGAAGTCTAAATTCAAATGCCTGTCAATTTTACTGCGGACAGAACAAAAACAATTTTCAGCAGAGACGCAGGGATTAATACTGCAGACACGTCTTTGTAAAATGGCAGGGCACCAGAGCAAATCCACACAAACACAGGGAGGAGATGCAGACTCCACACAGAAGCCACCCCAACCAAGAATCAAACCAGAAAACCTATAGCTGTGAGGCAACAATACTACCACTGCACCATCAAATATGCAAGGAATTAAACATTCAGAAACCTGAAGTCTGAAATTCAAATAAATGCCTGTCAATTTTATTTAACATTTGTTAATCAGGACAGTCTGACTTGGAACAAAAAACAATTTTCAGCAGAGGCCCAGGAAGAAATAATGCAGACATGTCTTTGTAACATGGGAGGACACAAAAGCAAACCCACACAAACACAGGGAGAAGATACAGACCCCACAAAGAAGGAACCCCAGCCAAGAATCAAACCTGAGAACCTGCAGCTGTGAGGCAACAATGCTACTACTACACCATCAAATATCAAGCATTGCAACATTTACAAACCACAGATATTATGAGGAACAGATCAGATCAAATATGAGGCAAAAATCTGCAATTTTTACAAATGGTGGTGGGTAGGGAACTCAAGTCTTTAACACCTGCATACAGGGTACAGGGTTCAAGCCTGAGGTATTCCATACCTCACCACCATGAGCACCTGGGGCATTTACACACACACACACACACACACACACACACACACACACACATTAAACGCAGTACCAAGTCCCATACAATACAAAAAGCACCATACACCTACCTGTCCGTTCTCCTTCTCATTCACATACCGCCCCATACTCTCTGAAGACCCTTTGCAGTCCAGCCCTGATACATCATTCCCAGCAGTCTGTGCACTGTAAAAGTGCTCCATTTTCCCTATGGGTCCTGCCGGACTGCCTGGAGCATGCGCATAGACGCACAGTAGTCGGGACCACTGCGCATGTGCGAAGTCCACGAAAATTTTAAAAATGCTTTTTTTTCTATTTTTATTTCGTTCTGAGGGGGCTGCAGTCCGGCAGTCCGATAGCACGGGCCGCCCCTGAATTTGTTCAGTGAATTCAAGGAAAATTATGATTTTTGAAATGAAGTGCTTAAATTTGTCCAGTCTGAGCATTTGCATTTTCAGCAAAAGTACTGACTCTTGAATTCATCAAATGAAAATAGTTCACGTGAGATTTTCTTAGTTATAATTTAATATTAGTACAGAATCTGCTAGGTTGTAGTTAAACATTTAGGCAATAGTGATAGTTTCCTTAAAGCCCATGAGACAACAATTAAGCTGCATGTATACTAAATATTTATGTCACATAAATGTTACAAAAAAGGCTGAGTAGGATAAATTTACTGCATTTCATTATGTAGGATGGAGGTCATAACTATATTACTTTTTACTCAAACTACTTAAATTCTTTGCAGGCAGTATAACAAATCTCATACCCTGGCTCCTTGGTGCAGAAATCTGGATCCCTGATTGTAATCCAGGTGACTGGGTTTGATTAGCAGCCCATATACTAGAGAAGCAATATAGGGATAGGGAGTAGTGAAAGGCATGGCCTGCTCACTTCTCCTGAGGAGGTGAGAAGGGCTGTAAATCCTCAGCAGCACACAAGATTGAAATTTCTTTGCTGAAGACTGGGAAAACTGTCTTCTGTGCTTTCATGTGGGGGGGGGGGGGTCAGGGCAGCTTGAAGGAAACTGCCCCTTACTGAAGTGAGGGGCTGTCCTTTATGGCCTGCCCATTTCACCATCCAAACTCTTTGTCAGCATGCACAGGTGATAGGGCCACATAAACTAAAAAAAAAAAAATAGAAAACAGAATAAGAAACACTCTTATTACTCTTGATGGCTGTCTAAATGATGGTCCCTCTCAGATGACCCACACAAACGGGCTGATTAGCAAGTAGAGGACAGATGATTGACAGGCAGCAGGGTCAAATTGATCTAAAAAAATATAATGAATATCATAAGAGATTCTAGCAGACACTTCCCTCATTGTATACTTCTACCACCCCTGCAAAATACCTTACATGTACATGTTAGGTGAAGGTATGTGGTTTTAGACAAATGTCAGTTTTTTTAAAGCAGACTGCTTTATCAAAAAAGATTTTACACGAAACGTGTAACATACACTTTCAATCAGTTAATAAACATTAATACCATCTATTCTCAGCTAGAGCGTCTTCTGTGTGGATGCCTGCGTGAATGGGCGTACCTTCGTTGAAGGTTGTGCATCAGGGATGGCAACTCGGCATGTAAAAATCTACTGCCAATCATTAGTGGACCGGAGTTCCGCTGTGGCGACCCATAACCGGGAAAAGCCGAAAGACACAAACAAACCATCTATTTTTAGGTAATACAACATGTAAGCAAAAATAACAATTTTAAACAAAATATCAGGATACATTTTAGAACTTTATGCAGCCAATGTCTGCATAAAAGAGTTCTGCTATGATACTTTCCATGGTCTTGCATATAATATTGGTGAGAATCATAGATCTATAATTTCCTTGTTCTAATAGAGAGGTCATCCTTGTATAGAGGATTCACAGTGACTGTTGACCTGAATATAGTTGACAAGCTGTGGCTGAACAGTTAAAGAGGAGGCTCAGATAGTACATAGGCATTGATGAGAATGCAGCCTGATATGTTATCTGGTGCCACAGAGCATTATTTTCAGCCTTCGGCATGAATTCTAAGACTTGTTCCAAGATGATACATTTTCAGGAATACTGTGTGCAACAATATAGGTAGGTTGTGTAAAGGTTGCACCAAATTTCTCCATTAACATTTATTGACTATACCCTTGGGACAGGAATTTGTGATATTGTTATGTATGATCTTGGTGCATTATTGCACATTATTACTCAATATCATGACATAACTGAAGAAAGATTTGTAATTTCCTTTGGTATCTGTATAGAGCTTTAATTCATAATCTGCTTTTCATTTTCTAATGGTGTCCTTATATTCCTTGCTGGCGTGTTTCACTGCGGACCAGAGGTGAGGGATGGCTATTTTCTGAACATCTTTTCATTAGTTTCCTCCTTCTGCTGTGCAGTTTATTAATATGAGAGTGCCAGCACAGAGGTTTATTTCTGAATTTATTATTATATTTACAGCAAACAAGTACAAACTTTTCAATGCAGCTGTTTAGATGCTGGTAAAAATTGGAGATGACTATGGTAGCTCTCGTACTTGTGTACGTTTATGAGGGATTGTTGGGAATTTTTGCATACGTCTTCAAGAAGTTAAAGTAGGTTTGCCCTTGAGAAACTGTAAAGGTGGTTTCATTTAGTGGTAGGGGGTTACCATTAAGCCTGACAAAGAATGTGACTGATTTATGGTCAGATTTAACCAAGGATGAGGAGATTCATGGAAGAATAAAGACAGGAGCTAACTTGGTAAAGGCAGGTCAAGGATATTAGAGCTTATATTGGGTAGTTTTACAATTATGAAAAATAAAACCGGCCAGCACCAAATAGTGAAACAAAGTTATTTATTGTGACTGCTCCATATTGTAGTGTATATAAAAAACACTACAAAAAAAACCATCAAACCGGTTTCGGCATTAACATGCCTTCATCAGTGATCTTTGTTAACAAAAAACACTAAGACATTGTTTAAATAAATACACCAGTTCCTGTTAATTAATTACAATTGCTCATTAAATCCAGGTCACGGTTGGTGTTAGCATTTTGGAGGCTCCCAGTAAATCTTAATTTGAGGGCCCCCTAGGCACTTCCTGTCCAAGTATCACCCTGTCACTGCCACCCCTTCTAAGCAACCTTTTAGTTCATACTGCAAACGTTTAGGTGTAGTGTGCAGAGACTGACCTGTAGCAACAATACTATTACATTACAACAGGCCTGTGTACCACACTATGTTGGCCCATCTCACAAAGGGAGATTTACAGTTGCTGGCATTTACTTGCAACAGTGATACATTACAACAGATCTATGTACAGGTCTAGACTTAGGTGAACTACAGCCATAGACCTACCATTTCAGCTCCTTCACCCCCCCATACAGAGACCCTCTAGTCCTCCCCTATGTTTCCTGCCATCTTGGGGTGCTCACATCATGCACATAGGTTCATAGGTTCATAGGTAGGTACTAGGCTATTGGCCCTAGGGCCTATATAAGCCTAGCCAAACGGTACCCTGGCCTTTGCCACCCAGGAAAATTATTTTCTTGTGCCCCTGTCAAGCAGAGCCACAGAAGTTATCCCTGGGGTAAATTTCCTATCTCCCATCCAATCATCAAGATGATCCAGAGAACAACATAAGGGCATTAAAATAATACTAGCATGGGGGATAGTTGTGGCCAGGTCAAGATAAGTAGCGTACACAGAGTGACCACTGTCCGCAGTCTCTATGACATTTTCAGAGATGTTTACTAGATTCAGGAGCCAGGGCTTGCACTTCACAAAACTAAAAATGAGTGGGGGTCTAGATCAGTTAAGCTGCTAATCCAACAGATCCCATGTAGAGAATGTTGCTGGTACCCTATCTGAACATAAAATTGTAACTAGTGGGGTATTACAGGGATTAGTGCTGGGTCATCTCCTATTTGACATTTATTTTGCAGACATCCAAACCAATATTCCTGAAGAGTGGTTGATCATGTTTGCTGATAACTGCAAGCCATGCACTCTTATCCACTCATCCACTGATACTAACCTTTTCCAAAAAGGGCAGGAATATCCACATACTTAGTGGACTGGAAAGTTTTCACTAAATGCAACAAAAGTACAGCAGAGTAATGTTTGTCAGAAATGCTGTTCTCACCTCATATGTTAAAAGTAGTACTCCTCTTCAAACAGATATGATTATGAAACCTGGGTACGTATGTGGACAACCCTCTCTCTCATTTGATCTTCATGTTTCCACCATAGTCAGGAAATCCTTCTATCTGTCCCAGTTAATTTTTAAGGGAAAAAAACAGTAGGCCTACAGATCCCCATACTAGAAACCTACGTGTACACCAATAGATAAACCAGACTTACTGAAGGGCCAGGTTCCAAACTCAGTGTATCCCCAGGATGTTGAATGAGTTACCTCTACAGGTCAAACAAAGTACTGCTTTGTTTGTCTTTAAGGCTAGTCTTCATAACTGGATGGGTATGTATAAATCTAAACCAGGGTTATCACGTATGGCACTGCTCATTTTGGGAAGTGGACACTATTATTTCCTTGCAAAGTAAAGTGCAGCAAGACATTTTAAGTGTATCTTCTTAAAGGTGTATATGGCTAGGCCTCTTATGGACCCTGTGATAACTTGCCTAGTACTGTTCCTGTGTTTTTATATCCATTTGTCCCATCGAGCATGATGTACTTCACTTTTACCAGTTTTCTAAAACACAAAACATATAGACTTAAGTTTTGGTGTTGTCCAAATATCAGTGGTGCTCAGAAAAAACAAATTCTATTCAAATGACTGGAAAAGTTTTGATTTTTGGATAACCAGACTTCATGTCAACAACATCTGATAAAATCCACTTCCATCCCACTAGTCCTGTATTTTGCTAAAACACTTAATTCTTTTGCTGAAATGACCTCCTCATCTTCACAACATTCCTGTATTGGTAACTAAAGTCAGGGTTCCCAGGTGAAATTTCTTCCCTTTAATACCCCCCCCCCTTTTTTTATTTGTTGGACCCATGTTTCTGGTAGTTAGGTCAAATATATGATATTTAGGAAGATGTCATGAACCTCATTTTTACAGGCCCAGCTGACCCTAACATACTCTCTTATACTAAATACTAGTCCAAATGATGGTGGGTAAGCTCTCCATACATGACAGGTATTCAGGCAGCTTGATTACAAACATCTTTTCCCTCTTCTCTTAAAAGTTCAAATCTCATTTCAGTGCTGAATATACCGTGGTTGTGAATGTTGACACAGGATTGGTATGATGTTACTTTAACTATGCTATATTTACTAGTTTGTCATGTTATTTTGCATGTTACTTTACAGTAAGTTTTGAATCTTCCTTTTAGTGACCTGAGATTTTCTTTGGCTGCAGCTTGCATTGTATGCAACATTGTATGAACATTAATCAAACTTCTAAATGCATCCATTTTCAGGTTAACAACTTCATTTATCTTCTAATTTAGTTAGAGGCAGTTACTTTCCCTTACTGTGTATCTTCATTTCCTTCAAAAGAAGCAATTATTTTAGCAAGAGTTTACACAACAATAATGAAAAACCCTGTGGACATTATTCATCTTTGTTTGGTTAATTTGTATATTTTTCATTCCTCTGATATGCTTCTGTTTACTAGCATATCAGCCGTTGGACCATTACATAATATTTTAACCGATGTTCTAAATTTCATATCCATATTTTATCTTCACCGTTTCTTTGAACATGCAGTCTCAGATGACAGAATCAAATGCTTTTCTTATGTTCCACTTTTAAATCCTATCTTTGACTTTTGACCATGCTAGTTGCTAGTGCCTGCCTTTTATGAAATCCATTTGATCTGCATCTATAATTTCTGACAGTATTTGATACAGTTGCTTTCTAAACATTTTGTCTAATTTATTTGCCTTTAAGTTGATTAAATAATTGGGTTACAGTTTGATATTTAATAGCCCCCCTTTTCCATGTGGAAACATTATATTTCTTGTTTTTTATAGTCTATGGGAGCCCTCATTTTATGTTCATCGCTGCAGTCCAGAATGTGCTTTTTCAGGACTGCTTGTAGTTATTCATAAAATGCAGGCATTTTGACAGTCATCAAAATTTAGGAACAGAACAGTGACTGTGTTAATGTAAATGTGAAGTAGGTACAAATGTTATCACTTCAGATCTAAGTACTCAAGAGCTTCTGCCATAATTAAACCAAATGAAAATTTAAGGTATGACAGAAAAATAAAGCTAAAAGAAAGGAGATACATAGGTGTTGAAGTAAAGCACACTGCTTCTCAGTGGAAAGAATGCATTTACATCTTGGAAACAGTTTAAAGATTATGCAGTGATATTCTGCCATCATTATCTAATAATTATTATGTCTCAATAAATGTCAACACAGTAATATTTTGTAAAGAATTGCTGCATAATAAATTGTATATCTCTGATTTGTGTAACAGTATGTTAGATAATGAGCACTAAATAAATTAGGCTTTGACACTTTGAAGTACACTTGCTGAATTTTGGGTCATTATTATATGTTCGAACACTTAAATGCCGACACGTAAACAGCAAAAGCTGTAAACTGCGAATGGCCACTTTTGCAAATTTTTTCCTAGGGAAAAAATTTCACTTGGCCGTTATAGGGAATTGCCTTTTCTCCAATGTAGAGCGATCTCAGTGTTGGTATAGCCCTCCACTTGATTAGCGTTTTCAAGTTTGTTTTTATGTTTTACAGCCAAGCATTTTTTTCCTAGGGGAAAAATTTGCAGAAGTGGCCGTTCGCAGTTTACAGCTTTTGCTGTTTATGTGCCGACCTTTCCATGTTCAAAGAAAATAGTCTTTGAACATATAATATAGACCCCTGAATTTCTACTACCTACTTGCTGTTCTCCAAAGAAGATCACTGCTGATGCAGTCTCTATTTGCAAGCAGCAGTGCTAACACTACGTTTGGTCTTTTCCCCATGTTTCTCTGACTACGGAGTGGTACATAAAAATAAAGGAGTATGGGCAGTGAAGTCCCCCCATATAGGGAACACATGGTGTAAGCTCCCTGCACAAAAAAAGCTTTTTTTAAGATCCTTTTTTCTGATTTAAGTTTTGCACTTTTTTGACTGGTTTAAGATACCCTTGTTGAATCTTAGAGAGATGTAGCAGAATTATTTCTGTTTTTCTTTAATGTCCTTTGTCATCTTTTGCTATTAATTTAATCTATTTCTTTATGTATAGATCTATTTTGTTTGTGTTGACAATATCTAATTTTTACTAATCTGATTTGGTTATTTATGTACAGTGTATCTGGAAAGTGTTTCTACTCAATGAATGCATATTACCATGCAGCTATAACATTTGGCATTAACACATACAATTACTTGAAATACTCACAGTTGAGGTTTGAACTGAAGGATACCCCTATTAAACTTTTACCATAAGGAGAAAAATCAGCTGGGTTGTGACTGTATTATAATTACAAAATGGCACCTTTATGATTCTAGAGCACCGACTTGTGCATGTGCACTGTTTTTTCCTTGATTAATGGTTATAGAAATAGAAAAGAAGACTGCGCATCAATCATGGGGGTTGGACCTGTCTTTCTGAATTTGATGTCCTTCAAGACCTGAATGTGGTTGCTATACAATTAACTTAAATGAGGCTGTAATTCAGGGGAATCCTTTAGAGATGAAGTGTTAACACAAAAGAGAGGTGGAAAAAATGAATACTTTATAAACATCCAAATAGGGCTTGTTTTCAAAACCCCATCTTGTCTTTGGTGTAAATATTAAGACTATCATACTTTGTAAAGCCACAGATGGAGGTCCAGATCACAGCAGCACAGATGCCAGAATATCCTTTACAAGCCAGATTTCTTCTCCAGATCTAGGAGCTACTCATATAGCTTAGGCTATTGCAGCAGTGATCAATGTGAAAGAACATAGCATAATTGTGTAAGTAATCTTATCACAACAGAGCATGGTCCAACCCTCAATCTCCCCTGTTTTTGTGTGTTTTTTATGTCAGGATGTGGACTTTTTTTTTTTTGTTCCTAGCAATGTCCACTAAGGGCTCAACCTCCCTTTCTCATTTGGCATGAAAGTTCTGAGGGGTTTGGTGCTCATCCCTGTATTTTTAATCAGCTCAGCTCAAGCTGACCAATGGTTTGAACATGTGAAAGGTGCTCTGAAGTTATGAAAGCTGTCCAGCTATCATATCATATGCAGGATATAACCCATATAGTTTAGGCTACTACAAGCACTGACCATTTCAGCATCTACTGTTATGGTATATTTATTTAGACAACTGTATTTTTCCCAGTTCAAAACATATAAATCAAACAACTGACTAAAATTTCTTGTGAAGCATATACCCTCACTAACAGATCAATATTGGCTGCCAGCCCAAAAAAGGAAAAGCACAAATGCCAGAAAATGCCACTGACTTCAACATTCCTCTCAACTCTCCAGATTTTTGCCTCAGATTTTAGGTTCATAGGTAGGTACTAGGCTATCGGCCCAAGAGCCTAAGTAAGCCTAGCCAACAAGGTTCCCTGGCTTATGCCACCCAAGAAAGTTATTTTCCTGTGTGTTGAGCAGAGACAGAGAAGAGATTCCCGGGGTGTATTTCCTATTTCCCATCCACTCATCCAGATTTTTCTTGAAAAGTGCTAATGAAGAACTTTGCTTGACATAGATGAGTAGCCTGTTCCAGAGTCTGGGAAGTCTCTGGGACAGGAATCTATCCCTCCAGCATGTCCTGTTTATTGTGGTGACAAGGTTTAGGTCCCCTAGAGTGTGTAGCTTGGAGGGATTGGGATTTCTTTAGGTGTAACATGTTCAACAGCTCTGGGTTTGACATAGCTTTATATGTTAGGCAGAGATCACCTCGGAGTAGGCAATATGCTATGGAGTTTTTTGAGGCAGTCAGTGTAGGGCATTTGTTTGAGGCCAGTAATCCTCTTTGTGAGGTACTTCTGTGGCCTTTCCAGCTGCTGCAGATGTCTTGTGAGGTACATTCCAAAAGGGGAGTTGTACTCTATAATGGGTCTAATGAGTGTTGAGTAGAGGGGAACAATGACCTCTTTTTTCCAGGATAACAACCCTTTTGTGATGAGGTGTGTCACGTAGAAGGCCTTCCTGACTACTGTGGCAATGTGACTATCAAAGGAAAGACTACTGTCCACCTGGGTCCCAAGGTCTCTTATCACACATTCAGTGTTAAGTAGATTGCTGCCTATGTGGTAGTTCATGGGTACAGAGTTTTTACCAAAGGGGATAATACTGCACTTTTTGGCATTGAGCTTGAGGCCATGGCTCTGACACCAGGCATCTGTCTCAGTGAGGCTCTTCTGTAGGATGTCCACATCATTTGGGGACTTGACTATGGTTCCTAGTTTGCAGTCATCTGCGAACTTCATTAGCCAGAGGCCTTCTGTGTTAGCCTGTACTTCAGAGAAGTAGATACCAAACAGGAGAGGTCCCAGGATGGAACCCTGTGGTACTTCACTTGTCACTGCTTTGAGGTCAGATTTGGAGTCTGCAACTTTTACAGTGTGGGTTCTATTAGTGAGCCAGTTGGCAACCCATCTTTTGATGTAGGGATTTATACCTAGTTTAGTGATTTTAGCTATAATTCCAGAATGGGGGATAGTGTCTAAAGCCTTGGTGAGGTCAAGATAGGCTGTGTGAACCACCTTACCCTCATCTACAGCTTTGGTGACTGCCTCAAAGAAGTCGATCAGGTTCAGGAGGCATGATCTGCCATTCACAAACCCGAACTGGGTGGGATCCAGAGTTTGGAGGTTACCAATGTCTTTGTTTATGAGTTACATGATGATACGTTCCATGGCCTTGCAGACCAGGCTCATCAGGCTAAGAGGTAGATAGTTCCTGAGATCAGTGGTGGCTCCCCCTTTGTGGAGTGGGATCACTCTAGCTGTATGCCATTCAGTGGGCACACAGCCTGATGCAAGGCTATTATTGAACATGGTGCTTAAGTGGGGAGTCAGTTTGTTCTGAAGTTCATGTAAAACGCAGCCTGGGATGTTGTCCGGTCCCATGGCTGCTGTGTTTTTGGCTTTAGAGAGTGCAGCCTTTACCTGCAGAGTTGTGATTACAGAGACTCTGCATTCTTCCTGCATAGATATGAGCCCTTTAGGGGGTGAGAGGGTTAAAGTTAGCACTGAACCTATCTGTCAGGATGTCGGCAATATCAGTTGGTTCTGTAATGTTTGTGCCTTTGTGCTGTAACTCAGAGCAGATCTGGGTGTTACCATCGAGATTCTTGACATAGCTATAGAATGATTTGTGGTTGTCCTTGGAATTTGCGGTGATTTTGTTTTTGTAGCTAGCTTTGGAGTATCTTATAAGGGATCTCAGCTTCTTACTGAGGATGACCAGGGAGCTCCTCCACTCATGGAATTTTACTCTCTTTTGCAACAATTTCTTCCTTCTGTTGTAGTGTTTGTTTATGGCAGGGGACCACCAAACTGGCTTCTTTTTTTTGGAGGATAGCGTCTTGATTCTGTTTTGGATAGCATGATCCATGCACTCGTGTAAGTGCTTATAGAGTGCATTTGTGTAGGATTCAGTAGTTGTAACTGTATTGTCCATCTGCATGGGTGTCATGAAGTTCACCACTTCTGTCTTAAGAAGCATGAAGTTGGCTTTGGAGAAATTTTTTACCGTGGTTTCCTTAATGGGGGGTGGGGTCGAGATGTGGATATCAAGGGTGATTAGCTTATGGTCGGATCGGACCAACGAGGAGTTGACTTCAGGTGTGGAACATCGGTCACTCATGTTGGTAATGACTAGATCTAGGATGTTGTTACCCCTGGTGGGGGTGTGGATAAGTTGATCCAGGGCATTGGAGTTTATGAATTAAAGAAAGCATTGAGCTAAGGAGTTGGTACACAAGTAGTCTTCCCAATTAATGGTGGGGTAGTTGAAGTCACCCATTATTAAGGTGTTTGGTTGAACCCTAATATTTTCCAGTACATCAAGAAAAGAGGAGTGGGAATCCTGGGGCATGGTGGGGGATCTGTAGCAATCTACAATTTGGACTGCAGTTTTGCCCAGGAGTTAGTTGCACTTGGATAACCTCGGATGCATTATGCTGACAAACTAGCCTGGACACACCTCCGCCTTTAGTGTTTCGGTCCAGGTTACATGGCCGAAAAGTGTGTTATGAGTTATAGCCTGGTAGTGCAGGGGTGCTCTCTGGAGCCTTGAACCAGGTCTCAGTCACTGCAGAGATATCGATGTTCTCCATTTTAAGGAGTGCCTTGAGTGAGTGCATTTTGAGATTTAGACTTCTAGCATTGAGTAGCATTACCCTCAGTTTTTGCTTGCCTGTTCTTGTTACGGTGGTGAATTTGTTATTTGAACCTTGCCTAAAAAGGCAATATAGGGGCAGCAAGAGCCTTAGCCAGTATCTGGAATCCCAGGGGTGACAGGTGCAGGCCACCTCTGGCAAAGCATCGTGGTCTGTCAACCGTGTCATCCCAAGCAGACAGATACTGGATCCCCTTAGAATGACACCAGAAGCTTAGCCAATTGTTGAAGTCAATCATTTTGTCCTTGTAATGCGGTATCATTCGGGGCGATGGCAGAATACTACTCAGGGCTAGGGTTATACCTGCCTGGGCTGCAAGATCAGTGAGCTCTTCCATGTCTCTTTTCATGTAGTCCAGGGAGGTACGGCTCAGGTCATTCACACCAACACGGACAATGGCAGAGTCATATTTGTACTTGTGGAGTGACCTGAGTGCATGGGTTATGTGACGGATCTTGGCACCCGACAGGCAGCTGACAGTAACCTTTTCCTTGTTCAGCCTGGTGAGTGGGACATCAGTGTGCCTGACTATAGAGTCACCTATGACTAGTGTGTTGGGTACGTTGTTTTGCCTTATTGGCTGTGGTTGAGTGGCACACTGAGTCTGTAGGCTATGTGTCATTTGGGTTGTTTTGGGGCATGGAGGTTGCTTGCGTTTCTGCTTTGGAGGTCTCTGTTGCTTAGACAGATTATTATTGAGAGCCTCCGTGAATGTTTTTGTGTTACTATGTGTGGATTTTGGTGGTGTAGATTTAGTGAGACTATGTGATGAGTGTGGTATGGAGCAAATGTTTACCTTCTCCTCATGACTGTCAAGTTCAGTCTTGGTTGGAGAGAGCTTTCCCTCCAGTTTGGCTAGATAAGTGCATCTCTCACAGGTTGTAGTGTTGGGTGGTAGGAGGTGAAGGTTGTCTGTGTACATGTGGCAATTTCTATATTGCCTCAAGATGCCCAGATTCATCAGATAGACAGGAGAGAACATTGGGAGCTGACCCTTGGACATGCCTGAATAAAAAACTATTTTCCTCTAGATAAGTGAGGAAAGTGAGTACAACGGCTGTTTTTCTCTAAGCAAGTGAGAAAAGTAAGTACATCATTCAAATTCTCTATAGTAATCCATATACACCCTTATATATAAACAAAGCATGGTCAAACAGAATTTTGATAAAAAATGCAACAAGACAAGACTGACCGCTATCACCCTTTCTTTTCAACCTTTACCTAGCACCCCTATTTCTATATATTAAACAAAATACATATCATAATCCCCCCTCAATACATAACTTCAAAGTTTATCTCTCAGCATTTGCAGACAATTTAAACATATACTTTACTACACCAAGTTCAGACATGACCAAAATAATAAACACAACTGAACAATTCTCATACATGTCTAACTACAAATTAAACCTTAATAAAACTAATATATCACCCTTAAGGCCACATAGACTCATCTCCCCAATACCTCTCTTTGACAAAATAAAAATAAAAGAAGAAACCAAATACCTGGGGATTACTTTCTTTCAGAATAACAAGGAATTCTACCAACATAACGTAACTCTTAAATGGCAAAACATAGCACAATATTGTACAGGATGGAATAAACTTAAGCTACCATTTTTGTCTAAAGTATCAGTAATTAAAATGAACATACTACCTATATTAATATATCTATTTATGACATCTCAGATAACTATACATAATAAATTCTTCAAACGAATTCATACCTTTCTAGCAAAATTTGTATGGGTACCTAAAAAGACCAGAATCTCCTATCAAAAACTAACACTTCCCAAGAACAAAGGGGGTCTGAACTTGCCAGATTTCAAAACCTACTACTCTATTATCAACACTAATAGAATACTGAGAATAGCAGAGTATGACCCCTCGGCAAAGACTGGGTCACCAGCCTGGGTAACAATATACTATAGGTACATAAAAACACTAGACATCAATCCCAAAGCACTTCCCTTCTTAAATAAAAAAGATTTACAAGCCTATAACATAACAGAGCCACTAAAACATTCTATAAATATAACACAAAAACTTTTTCACTCCTTAAACCTTGGACAAGCTATGTTAATACTACAACCCCTCCATAAAAATCCTAACTTAAAAATAAATAACAAGATGCTAAACCTAGACTCCTTCCCTTGCTTAAAACATAAGAGAATCCAAGATAGCTACCCATTCCTCAATAGCACAATTCATGAATTAAGAAGTAATCTAAACTTACCTAAAGTATATATAATAATTTTAAGACAAATCGAAGAAGTGTGTTCCAGTTACCTCCAAAACCTTACCATACTCGAAAGTGACATTGAAAACTGTACCCTACTTTGGAAGACTATGTTAATGTCAAGGAAAGCAATAACGAACTCATACAAAATGATAGGGGAAATCAAATTCCAGAAAGACCTTCTCTTCTCTAATTACTGGAGAAAATTAAAACCTGATATGGATGACCAGCAAATAAAAAAGGCAATCAACTTAACATTGAAAATTATTCCACTTAAAAAAACTCTCTTACACGCAACTCATGATTAATAATAATACTTATTTCACCCCAGCAATTCTTCACAAATTCAATGCAACTAAGTCCCCATACTGTCCACACTGTAAAGACCAGATTGGAGACCTAATGCATATATTCTGGAGTTGTAAATGCGTTTTCAAGCTTTGGAATTCCCTTAAGTTACAACTGCAAAAAATGGGGTATCAAGCATCAACAATAACATGGGAGTTTACTCTTTTACACATCCTCCCGACCAACATCTCAGGAAAACAAGCTAACCCACTTATAACGATTTTCTTATTAATGAAGCTATATATAGCTTGCAAATGGTTAGATCCTGTAAGTATTTCTTGGGAGGAATTCAAGAAATCTGCTATTAAACATCTACTAGCACATAAAATAGTATTGGACAAAAGAAACAAAAATATGAAAGCCAGAGCAATCTGGGAACAGTCCTATAACATCTTATTAGCATAAAGCACCAGGTACACCATATCTTATGAACTGGAAGTATTCCCACGACTACACAGCTTAACTATGGATGAAGTATCATTTTTGTATGTGTTGTTTTTAGACTGATATTAATTGGGAAAACATCTTTGTATATATTGTAATTAGGTATGTTGTATGACCTACATGTTTCTACTTTATCCACAATGCATAACATGCAAATATGGTCATTTTGTAAATATGGAATGGTTATGGTTTTTGCAAATGTAAAACAAAAATAAAAATTATTGAAAAAAAAAGAAAAGTAAGCACAAAAACTGTTTTGCTCTAGGTAATGAGGAAGACTGAGTGCTATAGTAATTAGTAGCTTATTTCGTGCTTACAAGTTCTGAACAAGTGCTGAGCATGAATAAGCAAATTTAAGTGCTAAAATTAAGAATCTGTATCTGCACTAGACGAGTTATAGGACAGAAACAAGTGCAAATGCAGGCTTTCAAATCAGAAAGTTGAGAGAGATGGAAGAGATTGCCCAAACGGCCAATAACTACAATTTCTGGGCCAGAACCACTCCTTATGTGGTAGACAGGTTACCTAGTGCTTACCACTCCCACTGATAAGCTAGATGGCTTCCCTCCAACACAGAAAGGCTTGGGGGGGCTCAGAAGCTTACATACAGTCCTGGATACAGCAAAATCTGTATCTGGAACATGAGTTACAGGAAAGGTAGGAAACCGGCTTACAGTTTTTTTTTTTTTTTTTTTTTACAGAATAGTAGCAAAAAACAGTAGTAAAAACAATTCACATACAGTGCAAGCTAGCACACTTGAGTATGTAGCAATATTAGAGCAAACAAAGTTTAAAAAATGCAATTAAATTAAAAAGGACTAAAAGCAAGTACAGAAAGAGTTTATTAGGTAGAATGTGGTAAAGAGATGGGACTGGGGGAGTGCCCCAGATCAAATCTACAGTGGGGCGGGCAACTGCAAAAGCCACCAAATTTAAACTACAAACCAAAAATAGGAAGGGTAGGTGGGACAAAACAGTTTCAACAGAGATCTAAGCAACAACTAACAGTGCAAACTTTAAAACCAAAAAAATATACTCAACTCTGTATATTTGCAGATCAGTCTCTCAGAACAGGGAGACAACAGTTTCAACAGATATCTAAGCAACAATTAAACTCTATAACCAAAAAAATACTCAGCTCTGTATATTTGAAGATAGTCTGGAAGGCAGTCTCTCAGAACACAGGTTCCAGCAATTAAATGCAGGCTGTTATTTTGTTTGTCTTTTCGGCTTTTCCCAGTTAGGGGTCGCCACAGCGGAACTCCAGTCAGCTAATGATTGGCAGTAGATGTTTATGGTGCCGAGTTGCCAGCCCAATGCCCAACCTTCAGCGAAAGCACTTCCATTCATGCATGTCTTTCGGAGGCCACTCGACCACGGGAGGACATGCAGACTCCACACAGAAGGCACTCCAAATGAGAATCGAACAGGAGAACCTCTTGCTGTGAGGCAACAACACTACCACTGTACCACCATGGCTAAATGCAGGCTGTTACTAACAGGTCAGATTTTATGCAAGTGATCCCTGAGTTAGATAACACACAAGCTGTAAAAAACAGTAATACCAACTGAAGATACAGCAGAAAATGGGGGGCAGTTTCAACAGAGATCTAAGCAGCAACTAACAGTACAAACTCTAAAACCAAAAAAATATACTCAGCTCTGTATATCTGCAGATCAGTCTCTCAGAACAGGGAGACAACAGTTTCAACAGATATCTAAGCAACAATTAACAAACTCAATAACCAAAAAATATATACTCAGCTCTGTATATTTGCAGATAGTCTGGAAGGCAGTCTCTCAGAACACAGGTTTCAGCCATTAAATGCAGGCTGTTACTTTTTGGTGTGTTCCTAACAAAACTTGTGGTTTTCTGGCAAATAACTGAAGATAAACATCACTAGATAAAAACATATATTTGAGTTTCAAACTATATGTACCTCAACAGATGCCTGCTAATGCAAAACCTGTTATTCTAGCAACTTTAAAAGTTTATAAGACTAATATTTAAAATGTACCCTGATTTGGGGCCTTTGTCCACCCATTATTTCTGACTTTATCCAGATTTCTTATGCCTAGAAGTTGAGTGGTATGGACTTCAATGCACAAACATTTAATACAATATATAGACCTTTGAAACTATTTACAGAAGTCTGCAGTGACATAATATAGATTTCTCATTATTGTTTTTTGATCAGGGGCTACATCTACCTATTTCCAGGAAATATTGTTGATCCAGTTTCATGTACCTGCTAATCTTTTTTCTCCCTAGTATTTATAGTTTCATATGCATTTACTGTTATAAATGGGGCTTTTCTTGTTCATAACCTGAGCAAGTAGCATTGTTTATTTATTTATGTTTAACTTTATGTTATTCTGAGCACAGGTTGCTGAGATTTTTACAGTTAGATTAATAACACTGATTTAAGAACCGGGGAGTTTGCTTCTAATGATTTTCACTTTGTGAATTAGTAATCTAACACTGGGGTGTTTTAAAGCTGTTTAGAGATGTCTAACTTGTGAATATCTGATTTAGAAAGGAATTTAATACTCTGCTTTTTATCACATGACTTGTGAGGGGTGTTTAAGCATGACATTTTACTGTTTGTAAAATCAAAGGCATTTTCATGTTGAAACTTGTCTTTCTGTGTTTAGAATAAAGTGATTTGCTTTACATCTAGTTCCTGGTGCTGAATTATTTCCTTCTGGAGACAATATTCTTCCTAGCCAGCATCTGCATTAAATCTTACACTGCACAGAAAAAGGGCAAAAGGATACACTGAAAGAGATTATCCATCATCTCTAAAAGACTTTGTAAGAATTTAATGTTTTTATCGAGGATTTTGTAAGCATGCTGGCTCATTTTTGGGTGCAAGAAACTGCAAGGGTATTCAAATATTTAGAATGACTACTAGATAAATTATATGGCATTTCTGTTGCCACTTAGCCAAAAATGTTAGATCCGTGGTAGAATTCTGACCTTTGTAAAATGCATGATAGGTGACATTTAATTTTAAATAGCAAATATCTTGTATTCTTGAAAGTCCAGAAGAATGATTAAGATAACTCTGGACAAAGATGGGCATAATTGTAGTTTGTATAGATTTATTGCTGCAGTTCTGAATGAGAAGAGGACAGAAATTCTGTTCCAAGGTATTATCAGAGCCTCTTTGAAATGTAATACTATCACCTTATCCTCTAAGTAACAGCTCTATATTTCTCTTCATTTTAGGCAGGTTTCTATATAGATACAACACATCTAGCAAAGAATGTAGCATGGAAGGACTTGAACTGAGATAGTTCTGACAGTGGATTTGAATTCAAACATCTCCTGTATGTGTGATGAACAGGGATATGAAGAATGTTCATGTAAATCATGCATGGCTGCTTCTTCTTAAGTCCAAACCTAATAAGATAGCCCAAAGATTTTCAGCCATACAAGAACCCTATTAGCATGGTTAATTGTGGAAATGTACAGATAATGGGAGTATTTTGCTGAGGGTGTAAAGGCCGAAGCAATCATCAGCTGTAGTGTAGCTAGGGTGGGGCGAGAGAGGTGACTACCTCAGGTGCAAAGTGTTAGGAGGTGCGATCAACTGATCCAGGTCTCTAATGCAATAGTGGCTTTTAAAAACTGGTGTTGCATTTGTGGTCAAACCTAAGCACTACAGTGGTCTGTGTGTGGTCTAAACTATAGCAAACAGTTTGCTACAATTTAAAAGTAAAAAAAAAATAATAATTTTTTTTAACTAAAACCTGGGTAGTGTAGCGCTTCATGCAGGCAGGGTATAAACTATACCAACCATTTGCAACATTTATAGCAAATAGTTTGCTATAGTTTATAAGAAAATTTTTTTTTAAGTAAAACATGAGTGCCTAGAACTCTGTGCAGGCTGGGTATAAACTGCACATTTATAGCAAAGAGTTTACTAAGTTTATTAGAAAACTTTTTAAAGTAAAATATGAGAGTCTAGCACTCTGTGCAGGCAGATTATAAACTGTACCAACTGTTTGCTACAGTTTATTAGAAGATTTTTTTTTTTTTAAGTAAAACATAAGTGCCTAGCCTTCTGTGCAGGCAGTGTATAAACTGTACCAACTGTTTACTACAGTTTATTAGAAGAATTTTTTAGGTAAAACATTAGCAGCTAGCACTCAGTGCAGACAGGGGGCAAACTGTAGCAACTGTTTGCTACAGTTTAAGAAAGAATTATTATTTTTTTTTAAGAAAAACATGAGCACCGTAGAGCTTCGTGCAGACAGGTTAAAAACTGTAGCAACTGTTTGCTACAATTTATTAGAAGAATTTTTTAAAGTAAAACATTAGCAGTTAGCTCTCAGTGCAGGCAGGGTATAAGTTATAGCAACTGTTTGCATCATTTAAAGCAAGCAGTTTGGAACAGTTTAAGGAAGATTTTTTTTAAGTAAAACATGAGCACAGTAGAGTCCTTGCAGGCAGTTTATAAATGTAGCAATTGTTTACTACATTTATAGCAAGTAGTTTGCTATAGTTTATAAGAAGAAATAATTATTATTTTTAATAAAATGGAGGGTGGATGGGGCACGGCACAAAAAGGGGACCTGAATAGTTAGGCAGGAGGGAGGGAGGGCATGTTGTGCACCTGGTCACCTGTCTGGTGTTCCAGTAGAAAGAATGTTCGTTTTTATTTATTTTTTTTATTTATTTATTTTTTTTATTATTGTGTGATGAGTATGCATATGTAAAAAGCAAAAAGTCAATCACTACAATGTAGAGATTGGTGTAATGTACTAAAGTCTTTTTTTTCACTCTTCACTTGAACAGCTGAGGTGGTGGGGCACTGGTTCATGGTACCAGCAGAGGACACCGGTTGAAAAGATAGAATTCTGGTCATCAGTATGAGGATACTGTCTTTTAATGTTGTGATCAGGATATCAGTGTTGCTATGCATTAATAGTGGAGCCATAGAAGTAATTATTTTTAGCTGTGTTGTTTGAAAGCATATTTCTAGATTAGTTACATCCGAGCAACCTTCACATTTTGGAAGATAATGTCATGTTTATTTCACTTTGGTCTGTAAGGAGGGGGCATATTTATTACTTAATCTTCTTATTCCATCTCTTATATATTTGCTTTCGAGGAACTACTATAACAATGAGGACTCTATAATGTAATTTTGGATACAGGACCATTTTATCTCTGGGATTTTCTTTATCAATGGTAAGAAAATATATTTACAATATTATGCTTTACTATGTTGTTTAATTACTAGACATCTGTCTTGAGGGTGCAGTTTAATCTCCTTTTGTAGATTTTGTATATCACAACCTTTGTGCATCAGGACCACCAATTTACTCTTGTTTAACGCTAAACCCTAAATCATAAATAAAAAAAAAGTTGAGGATATAAAAGAAAAAGTGAAAATTCACTGGGGATTGATAACCATGGCCATTAAGTCATCATCAAACAGACTAATATCTAGATATAGACTAAACCCTTGTATATAAAGATTAAACAAGAGGTTAGAATGCCAGGGTAATGAACAGTGTAGTTAGAGGAAATCCCTGACTTGTACCACTGCAGAGTGCTCTACCACCAGAGAAAGAGTTCTCCAACTTAAGCAGTGTGACTGGTGTGACACACATAAGTTGCAGGCTGCTAGTTAGTGGCTTAATGAAACTGATATATTATAGCACATGGTACAGGTATTCAAAATTTAGCTTATAAAGAAAATTATTTTTATAGAATAAAATCTGGAGTATGCATGTTTAACACATGCATGTTGGACAGGTCTGTCCAGCTGTATAAGCCATCTCTTTGATGAAAAAGCAGGAGTCTATGAGGGATGAACTCTTGTCTCAGACTGACTGACATGATTTTTACTATTTTCATTCAGAAGATAAATAGGTGATCCAAGAGCTACATATCTGGCTTCTGCTGTATATTCTTATACCTACTTTGCGAGGTAGTGACACTACTTCATGGAATATGGGACGGGGAGGTTTGCTTTGCGATATGGATTTTCTTTGCTGTATGTTTAGTTCAAGTCCAGATCAGACAGTGTTTTATGACTCATAGGCTGAGCATATCTAATATAGCACAGTTAAGAGTAACATAATATAACTGTATTAGGAATGACCGTCAAATTATTATTAATGAGGAGCAAAAATAAACTACACTGAGAACCAAAATATAAAACCATAGCATGATAAATGCTCTCATGTGTTAATTTTATCAAACATATGATGAAAAGAAAATGGCTAAAGAGAAAAGGGAAAGAAGAAAAAATAAAAAGTAAAAATAGGCAAGAGCAGACAATTCCAAAAATATTAGTAAATGGCTGCAGTATATGTCAAAGTATCCACCTTTTAATTTAATGATATATCACTGAGCAACATTAAAACACTAATACTTAGAAATAAATTGAACACTAGGAGCATGCATTACAAGAGAATCGGGCTTTGATATCATTTCTTTCTACTTTTAATAATTAATTAATGGTCCTAGTCCAAAAGACTTGCTCTCGGTTTAAGTAACCACTTACACTGAGAGCAGGTCCTTTGGGATCTGGTCCCCATTGTAAATCTGTTAATAGATAGGCCAGCACTCTTTCAGAATCTGGTCCTCTGTCCCCTCTTTTCAACTTCTTTATGTACTCTAGAGCACAAACTTTTCCATAGTAGGATAGGAAACATCTGAAAAATTTGAAATAACTGCCTAATTTTTCAGATTATCCTGTTCATGTACTGATATTAATTTACAGCACTGCATTACTCTTTTTTTCTTTTTGATTACAGATATTTGATGAGCCACTTATTTTTTTTTCTCTGAAATGTTCCATGTGAGGTGATATAACTTTATAAATCAGATGATAAATAAGAGAAACATAAAAATGAAGACGAAAGAAAATATTTACCAAGTCCAGCATTGATTCTGACTCCTCCTAGGAAGACATTTCCAGTAATGGCTTCTTTGTCCCAAACTGTCAGCTCCAGACCTACATTTGTTAAGTCACTAGGATACAAGCCAGAGTAGGTAAAGATGTGATTCCAGCGAGGGTTAACACTTTTCTTAATTACAGGCGTTTTGTGCTTAGAAGACTTGTTGTTATCTGGAAGTAGGTAACTGTTCAAAAAATGAAGCACAACACAAATTAAATTCAGTCAGTCTACCATGACAGCCTTTAAAATAAAAACATTTCAGTCATATAAAATTGATTAATAGGCAAAGTCATTTTTATTCTAGCTGTCAGCCTGCATTTGGTGAGCATCTGAACCCAGAATCCCATTACAGTAGAAGTTATGCAGTGTATTGGAATGAAACTGGACTCATGTCTCATGTCACAGGAAAAATAATATGATGAAAAACTAATCACAACACATCACTGGACACACAATTCCACTTCATGATAGCTCCTGAGAATACTACAGGTGCGATAATTAACATTTTATTTTCAGCCAAGCTGACATCATCAAGGCAAAGAACTACCTAGATAAATAAATCCATTTATACAGTTCTGTAGTATGGGCATCCAAACAGAGCAAGTTGGTTGAAAAGTAACTACTATATGCTGAAAACTGAAATATTAGTTATTAATTCAATCACGTATAATTGCATAAATAAAGTTTACCTTGCCAGCAAGCAAAATAAAAGTACATAAGAAAGAGTAAGTGGGCATTGTTTGTTTTCAATACAAATCAGGCAATAAGCATTTCAATAGAGCAGAATTACTTTAAATATGTATATGCATATATATATATATATATATATATATATATATATATATATATATCTATGGGTCCACTTTTTAACTATGAAATGCCATAATGTTGAGATTCATAAAATCGAACCCAGAATCTTGACATTATGAAATTTCTAAATCAAAAAGTGAATATAAAAAAAAAACATGTTAAACAAGGTTTTTGCAGGGGATTAAGCCCCCCTGCATCCCATGCATCTTAAATATACTAACTCCGAGATCATGCTACAGTGAAGAGAATGGTGATGTTCCCGTTCCACACTGACTAGCGATCCCCATTACTATTCTCTTTGCTCTAGAATGATCTCAGAGTTATTATATTTAAGGTGCTGGGGGTGTGGGGGTGCAGGGGGACTTGCCCTCCCTGCAAAAACAATTTTTTTTGTTATTTATTGAAATCACTCTGACTGTGTCATATAATTTTAATGTTTTCTGCAAAACGGCTGAATGGGGCTTTATCAACATGATCTTTTTCATCAAGCTTTTCCCTTTCCCATAATCCATTTCAAGTCTGCATTATATGACTCATGCTAGACATAAGGAAGTAGTGGTGTATTCCCAACCCACTGACATATAATGGGATTACTGTCAGTCACTGTCATCTTATTTACCTTCTGTAACAGGACTGCTTCTTTTAGTTCTTGAATGGCCTTCATTTGTGTGTGTCTTAGGGCTTGTTTTCCAGTATACTATGAAGTTATAAAGCTGCAACCAAAAAGTAGCTAATTTGCAGGCCTTCATTCAAAGAAACTTTTGTAGTTCAAGATGAATTGATGGTCCCCTCACCTCACACTTTCCCCTCAGGTATCAAAACTGTCACATCCAGGCAGTTTCATGTATAAGTGACAACAACAACCAGAAATTATTTGAAAGTAATTCTGTTCCCCAGTGTAGCGGTGGAAAGATTTTTATTTTCATTCATTCATTTATTTATATAGGTAGATTGTTAAAGTACTTCAGATTTTCTTTCCTAATGTTTTAATGAAAAGGCACACGCCACACAGCACATGTAAGCTAAAGTACATTCAGCTGTATTTCCTCATTCTCTTCACTTGTGTAAGGACTGACTCAAAGTCAGTCAAAGATACCTTTTCTGAATGATCTGTGTATCACTTATGCATTCTTCTCTGGAAGGATGCCACTAGAAAGCATAAACAACCTTTTTGTAAACAGTATCCATGCACCTAGTTGAAAGGTTTGACACCTGTCAGAGATGTCCTGATTTGGGCAGTTTTGTCCTATTGTGGTAGTTGGGCATGAAACTGGTAAATGCGTGGATACTTTACTAGAATTACAAGAAAAAATACTTTCTGATTTAATCTAAAAGTTACGGATATCTTTGATACCACATTTAAGTTATTTTAAAATATGGAACAGTATTAAACAACAAACTTTACAAGTTTAAAACTTAGCATGTCAATACTTTGATGATGCTATGAAAATTTGTCAAAAGAGGAAATAACTGCCTTTGAATTAGGGAGTTAGGTGGGAGAGGAGGAGTGACTGAGATAGGCAGGTGGAAGAAAAGGGGGTGGAGCTGTAGAGGAGGTGATTGGTTGATAGAGAGTGGGAGGGGTTTAGGGTGGTTACGGTTCCAATAAAGGTAGGAGTACTGGGGGCGTGTGAAAATTGGGGAATTGCTCTGTTTTGCCGTGAAAGGCATGGCTGTATTGGAAGCAGCTGTGAATAAGTCTAAGTTCTCTTCCTCTCAGCAATAAAGGCAGTGGAAACCAGTTTCACATATCTGTTTTTTTTTACAGCAGCTGCTGAGCTACTGACATCAGCAGGGCTAATTACCAATATAAGATCATCAGCTGTACCTGCCTAGAGATTTTTCTGTGTCTATGGTATATCAGGCAGGTGTAGACAAATTCTTCTGCATATTACGTGAGACGTTAAGCTTAAAAAAGTGGGTGGTCTTTCCCTTCCTTTGTTTCTAAAGCAAGGGAATGAAAGTCTTATAAAGTACAAGCAGGTTTCTGGTACCTACATGATACTGGAACCATATTGTAGGAAGAAAAACAAAGAGGTGAGTTAAAGTGTAGGAGAAGGTGGCATTTTCCTTTAGCATATATGTCTTACATCAAATACAGAGAGAGAAAAAAAAGAGAAACACAGATCTAAGGAGAACATTTTATCAACTATGTACAATAAAAGATTAAAGGATAAAGAGTGGTGAAAGAGATAGTATGAAAAATGTTTGCATAATGTCAATTCCTAAAGGGCTATAGGGACTGTCAGCTGTGTTATATCAGACAGGAGAAAGGCTACCGAAGGGAATAACAGTAGCAATCTTACATTACAGGAATCTTGGGTCATTGATCATGGAGGTGATGTAGTACATCCACAAACTTAACCCAAGGAGTTCAGTTAAGGAGCAAGAAAAAGTTTCCCCAACGGGGTACTTAGCTTTAATTTGACGACTTCAGTTCTGAAACTCGAATGCGAAACTTTCAGGAGTCGGCCGACCGACATTTGCTAACTGCTTCTGCTTCAGGCTCCGCGCAGTAAAAATAAGAAAGACTGAATAAAATGGTGTCAGCTGCATGTTTTATATCCCTGATGACCTGACATCATGGATGAGGAGAAAGCAACTGACGCAGGACCCAAGACTTTGTTATTCAGGCCGACTGAGGGCAACCTGCCAACAGATTACTCAAATGTAATGATTGCAATAGTGAAACACGAAGAACTTCCAGATAATATCACTAGGTTCCTAGGGGACTAAAGACATGGCTTTGCAAAAACTTAACCCTAATGGATAAGCAAACTATACAGTGACTTCCAAGCAGCATTTTTCTAGGCCCTAAACGCTGCAGAAAGCTGAAGTAATCAAAGACATCCCTCCTGGTTCCACAGATCCTTAATTTGGGAGAGACTCATCCACAGGAAGAGATGAGTTTCACCCAGGCAATAACAGGCTACCAAAAATTATTGAACAGTGGGCTGTCCCAGAACTTGTGGATCACAATGGGGTTCAAAGAACCACAACTTTGACATATGATAGAAGTAGCTATTTCCTTGCATAAGTTATTGGCTGTGTCCCAATAACCCTGATGGTTAAAAAGCATATTTTTTTCATGAACATAGAGGAACTCACAAAGTTTCCTTAGGTACTTAACAGCATTCCTGAGAACAACTCAGCATTACTAAATTCAATATCTGAAAGCCATGAATGAACAGATACAAATGTCTGCTCTTTTGATGAGGGCAACATAAAAGAGTAAATACCAGAGGCCTTAACAATCTTTTGTGTTGTCTACATGGGGAGATGTTATGATGCAATGTAGGAAGAGAGAGTGAACCCACAGAAATATGGGAGACAAAGGGCGAGTGATTTTCCATACATCTCAATCACAGAAATATCTATTTTGGGGTATAAGGTTTTCTCACCACTGTTGTCATTAGAGATCTAGTCAGAGTTAAGGTAGCTACTACTTATTATGAATTACACAATAACCAGCTCATTACCATTCAAAAACGTGCATGCTGTATGGACACCCAATCAGTATGCCCATTGTAAATCGAGCAAATGCCAATAGAAAAAACTCCAACTACTGAAGTACTATTGAGCGGCAGACTTTTATATTGGCCTATACTTGGAGAATAAAGCAAAACACAAGAAAAATCAGCTATGTTTGTGATGCCTATGCACTGGCCCAGTAATCAAGGAGCCCCAGTCCTCACCACTGACAACAGAGGGATGTACACACTGGGAGGATGACAAGTACACACACAGTAAAGTGCAATTTCCCTTAAGAGCACACAGAGATCACAATCAGTCTGGAGGGCAGGTTTCTGCCTCTTTCTCCAGATCCCCAATAAGACTGACCTCTGGCATAGCTATAGGGTTAAGATCTCAGCTGAGGGGTCATGCCAAGACCTCCAGCACCCACTGTGCCCAACCAGTGCTTTGTGTCCCTGCCTAAGTAGCTGACACACACACACACATACACACACGCACGCACGTGCACACACGCACACACACACACATGCACACACACGCACACGCACACACACACACACGCACGCACACACGCACGCGCACACACACACACGCACACACACACACACGCACACACACGCACACACACACACCCACACACAAGCACGCACATGCACGCACGCACACACGCACATACACGCGCGCACACGCACGCACACACACGCACACGCACACACACACACATGCACACACACGCACACACGCACACACACACACGCACACACACACACACACGCATACATACACACACACACATACACACACACACACACACACACACACACACACACACACACACACACACACACACACACACACACACACACACACACACACTTCGAGATTTGGTTTATATACAAACACCCAGACACTCCTGGGGAAGGCTAGCACAGGTTTACTAGCTATGTCCCCTTCTGCCCAGACTATAAGGTAGTTATCACTGTCACCAACCCCTACTTATCAGCTACTATAAGGCCCTTACAAAGTGTGACCAATCCTACTGTGTAATGTTACTATCATCCAAATGGTAGTTTTTGACCAAGCGCCAGGCTATTAGGAGTGGCCTGTACAGTGTCACCAAATACATATGCAAGCACTTAAAGAGCTTAAATATGTCTCACAAATATCATCCACAAAGATAGGTTGAAATATATTTAATAATAAATAATAAACAAACAAGACAATACTTAAACAACACAGTAACTACAGAGTTCAGAATCACAGGAAATATTTTAAAACAACATTGCAAGACAGTTTCAAATAAATACAGAGAACATATAAAAGTATTGTTGTGTAAGAACTTACCATAACCTTAGATGTCCTTCTCTTCTATATGCTGCTGTATTTATTACATCAGGGAGTTTGCTTCTGGTGAGATCTCGCACATCCAACCATTAAACAAAAGTTAAATGCTACTGCTAGGGTGTGCATGATGTCCTGCTCCTCTCTCGGATGTCAGTTGTAAACGGACATCGGGTATAAATGGGACATCAGCACGTACCTCTTCAGAACTGAATGTTGCCGGAATCAGTGACTACAGAGTGGTTACTACAGGAAACTGGAAACAGGCAATTGAGAGGGGGAAGGATGGGTGGGAAACTATACAAGAGCATATAGAAGAGAAGGACATCTAAGGTTATGGTAAGTTCTTGCACAACAATACTATGTCCTTCTATTCATATGCTGCTGTATTCATTACATCAGGGAGAGTGTAAAAGCTCCTGTCCTAATGAAGGGCAGGCAGACCAAAAGCAGTTTCCACAAACCCATGGAGGATGGCTCTGGAAAATCCTGCCCTGGCTTTAGAGACCATTTCCAGTTTGTAGTGTCTGGTGAAAGTATGAATGGAGGGCCAAGTAGCTGCCTCAAGGATAGCAGCTGTGTCCAATCCTTTAAGGAAAGCCCCTGAGGAGGACACTGCCCTGGTTGAGTGTGCCCTAACTGGGGCTGGGAGTGACTTACCATGGTTGGTCTAACAAAAGGAAATGTTTTTTGATATCCAAGAGTATATAGTTTGCTTGGAAACAAGTTGACCCAGGGCTCTAGGGTGATAGGAGATGAAGAGCCTGTCAGTTTTCAAAATGATTAGGTTTTGGCCAAATAAAACCTGAGCTGTCTGTGTACATCTAGAGAGTGCAGTATCTCCTCTGCTCGTTTCTGCAGAGAGTGAAAAAAGGTTGGCAGGTTGATAGTCTGATTTAGGGACAGGTTATTTACCACTTTGGGCATGAAGGTGGGGCTAGTACACAAACATACCCTGTCTATGTGGAAGACAGTGAAGGTGGATAGGCTATAAGGGCCTGGAGTTCAGAGACCCTTCTGGCAGAATCAGCGTCAGGGGTAGTATCACTTATGCAAGTGCCAAAGTGGTGGATACAATCTTGAAGAAATATGTGGTGAGTGAGCCTCAAATATCTAAAGATTCCTGGTCTTTTCTATCAAGGGTCAACAAAGTACCTTATAGTGTAGATAGTCATTTCTTGACTATAGATGTGAAGGATTTGTATTCCTCTATTCCCCATTCAGTGGCTTTGGATTGGATTCCGGCCATGATGATTACTAAGCAAGCTCCAGCTGAGGAGATTCATTTGGTCAGCGAATTGCTAAACATTATTCTGTCTTGCAATTATATGACATTCAATAAACAATACTTCCTTCAGTTGATAGGTGTTCCCATGGGGTCTCCATGTGGAGCCAGTGTGGCCAATTTGGTCATGGCCTATTGGGAAAGGGAGAAAGTACTAGCTAACTCTTTTGTTCAAGACAGGGTGTTGATGTACACGCATTTTCTGGACGACATATTTATCATCCTCAAAGGGGATGAGGAGGTAGCAAACTCACTTTTAGTTTTTCAATTCCTCAAATGGGTTTCTTAAGTTCACTTCTTGTTTTGCCTTGGATATGATTGCATATTTAGATGTAGACCTGATGAAAGATAAAGATAACAGTTGTTTTATAGCCAGAATACATCGGAAGGAAACTTTTTCCAACAGTTATCTACAGTTCAACAGTTGTCACCCCTTTTCACAGAAGAGGTCCATCATTAAAGGTCAACTACTTAGAGCTGCTAGGAAGGTAACTAAGGACAGTGATTTCATGGAGGAATGCAACTTCATGAGAAGTCTTTTTCTCAATAGAGGTTACCCAGAAGGGCTCATTTCTGATCTCTTGATGGAAGAAAGGAGTAAGAGGGAGACAGGTTTTTATTTACCTATTCTTAATCAAACTGGTGTACCCCAGGAAAACTATAGATCTAGTCCAGTTTTAAGAGAATCTAACCCTTGTAGTTTCATCTTGACATACAGTATGGATGTGAAGGAGATTATTTCTACTATCCAGAACAACTGGAATTTGATTATACAGGATGGTTCCACTAGGAAGAAATTAATGGAATATCTGAGGATGGTTTTCAAAAGGGGTTATAATCTCAAAAGCATCCTTGAGAGGAAATATTGGGTTCCAAACTTTAGAGAGGGCATGTACAAATGTAACATGTGCCGTTATTGTAGGAATATTAATGCGGACCCCACTTTTGAAGTAAGGGGTATCAAGTATGGAATACAGGGTAGATTCAATTGTACCAGTTCCCAAGTAGTTTATTTGACCAAGTGTTCCCAACGCCCGGCTTTCTATGTCAGGAAAACAGATAGGAAACTACAAAAGCGCATGTATGAACATCTGTACGCTATAAGAAAGGGCAAGATGGAGAACACTTTGGTGAAACACATCACAGAGAATCCCCAACATCAATTTTTATTCCAAGCAATTGACCAAGTACAGTCAGATGTGGGGGACCGGACTCACTCATTTTGGAGAGCAGGGAACTGGTTTGGCAGCTAAGGTTAGATGCCTGCCATTATCCTGGCATCAATGGTATGACATCAATCACATGTTTATTGAAACTCAAAATTTAAACAGATGAAGTAATTATATAATTTTACAAGTGTCCACATACATACTTTGTTTGACATATTGTAGTTTTGGATATAATTCATTAATGGATAGGGGTAGTTCCCTCATAAGAAGTTGCAGGGCTATGTGGGTGGTGGTAGGGGCTATATTAGTATATTTCAAATGGTTCAGTTTGACATATTAATATATTAAAGTATTAAAATAAGATCATGAGTATTCTATGTTATATGTCATGTGTTTTAAACTAAGCAGTTTTGTGCTGGAAATGTTTTGTGGCAACATGCTTCATAGTTTTATATTTTTATACATTTTAAACTGTTTCTTTAGCTAAGGTTAATTTGGTGCATTCATATTTTAGACCAGCCGACATAATACATGTCCCAAGTGCATGCTGAAAGTGTTTTTTAAAATAAGTTTTCCATTTCTATGTATCTTAATCAATATTTCAGCTCAGGGCAACTTGGTGCATGTATATATAGACAGTATTCTATGCTATATAATAAGTGCTTTAAATACAACAGTCTTGTGGAAGAAATATTTTGTGATAAGTTCAATATTTCATTGTATTAACATGATGTTTTTAGTGCAGGTTGATTAGGGTACTTATATTTAACAAAGGATTATTCAACATGACCAGCATGTTTTTTTTAAATAGTTTTGTATTTTTAACATATTTCTTAGTGATCATGTGAGAGGAAGGTTAAAAATATAAGAAGGTGTTTAACTGCTATGACGTTGTATCTATTCTGAGAAAGTTGGTTTTTAAACTGACGAAAAGCTAGTGTTTGAGCTTAAATACACATTTTCTTAGTTTCCAATGTTTTGGGTGATTTGTTAAAGGCTTCTGGTGGGGTACTGGAGAATTTCCATCTGTTTTTTCTTCATTACCCTTCTGGCAGAGGTTATGGCCACCAAAAATATAGTCTTCCAAGTGCAGTATTGGTGGGAGCAGTTTTTGGCTGGTTTAAATGCTGGTACTGTCAATTTTTCTAGGACAAAATTAAGGTCCCAAGGAGGTGGCATGGGCTTTCTTGATGGCCTGAGGTGTAGTGCTCCTCTCAGGAACAGTTTGACCTCTAATCTAGATGCTAAAGGTGGTACCAGGGTTAGGCAAGCTGAGATGGCAGACAGGTGGATTTTAATGGAGGAATATGATAGTCTGGATTTCATAAGGTCACACAGGTAGGACAAGACCACTGGGGGCTCTGCCAATGGTGGTTGTAGGTTGTTTTCCTGACACCATAAAGAAAGTCTCTTCCACTTTAAGAGATAAGATTTTCTAGTAGTTGATTTTCTGGCCTCCTGCAGAATCTGGATCACGTCCTCTGTATATAGGTGTCTAAAGGGAATCAACGCCCTATTACCCATAGTGTGAGGTTCAGTGTGGGCAGTTGAGGGTGTATGAGTGTTCCTTTGTCCTGTGTGAGCAGGTCCATTCTCTGGGGTAACTTGTGGTGATTACACTTGTCTAGGTGAAATAGTAGGGGGACTAGTTCTGCCTTGGCCAATAGAGAGTCACCAGCAAGATTTGAGGCTGTTCTGAGCATCCACCTTCCAAGCCTCTGGGTGTGTGGCCCGGGAGCTGTCTGTTCATGGGGGAGGTGAAGAGATCCACATTCAGAATACCCCATCAATAGACTTGGTGCAGAAACACTTCCCTGTTCAGCATCCATTCGTGAGACAGGGTCATGGTCCTACTTAGGGAATCTGCCATCACATTGTCTGTGGAGGGGATATATGCTGCTTGGAGAAGGATTTGTTTATCCAGTGCTATTTCCCAAGCTCGCACTGCTAGTCTCCACAGGAGGTAGGTCCTTGTCCCCCCCCCCATTTTTTGATGTACGACAGCACAGTGGTGTTGTCTGTATACCACTTCAGGGTGCCTGGTAGGAGTTGACCCTTGAAAATATCCAAAGCCAGTATCAGGGCTCTCATTTCCTTGATATTGATGTGATCCTTTTGTTGAGTGGGGGTCCATGCATTCCTCACTCTCCAGTGTCTTAGGGTTGTCCCCCCCAGCCTGTGTCTGAAGCATCTGTGAACAGGTCTTGGTTTGGGGGTGTTGGCTATAGAGGCATGCTTGGATTTGACTGAATCTGGGAGATCCACCACTTCAGTTCCTGGAACAGGCCTCATGTGTAGTCTTGCTATAGGGACCATGGAGATAGTGGAGGCCATGTATCCTAAGATCCTGAGGAATTCCCTGGCTGAGATGGTTTTGAGGGGAAGGATACCCTGGAAGAAAGATGTGAGGGTAACAATCTTTTCTGATGGCAGGCAAGCCAGCATTTACCTTGTCAGAATCCGACATCCTAGAAATACCTGATCCTGAGAGGGTGTTAGGGAAGATTTTTTTTGATTTATGATAAATCCCAGGCCTATAAGAAGGGAGATGGTGAACTGTAGGTGTTGCAGGGCCATGGAACTTGAATTAGCCTGGATTAGGATGTTATCTAGAAAGGGAAAAAGCTGTATTACCTTTGTGCTGGTGAAGGCCATGACCCGGGCCAGACATTTTATAAATACTCTTGGGGCCATAGAAAGACCAAAGGGTAAAGCACAGTGTGCAGAATCCACTGAGAAGTGAAGGTACATTTTGAATAGTGGATGGATAGGAATTTGTTGGTAGGCATCCTTTATGTCCAAGGACACTAGGAATGCCTAAGGCAAAATAAGTGGAAGAAGGGTAGGGAGAGAGCATCCTGAAGGATGGAACTTGGAGGAAGATGTTGAGCTGGGATTGGTCCAGGATGGGCTTCCATGGACCTTTCTTCCTGGGGATCAAGAAAATTATTGTGTAAAATCCCTTCCCTCTTGCAGAGGGCGGGACATCTTGAATGGTTCCTTGAGCCAGAAGTTCCTGCTGGATTGGGGGAGAGTGAGATTTGGTCTCTGGGTGGGGAAAGGATGCCTTTGGGAATGGCTCTTGCCTCCCAGGTCATGAAGTATCCCTGTTTTATGATAGATAGGATCCAGGCATCCTGGGTAACTTGCTTCCAAGTGGGAAGAGGAGAGGGAGAGGCCCAAGGAAAAAAGGGTGTCTGTGTCACAGACTACCAGGACTGTTTAGGGGGTGGAGTAGAGGAGAGGAGAGAGACCTGGAAGAGTGCTGCTTCCTGTGGTCATTTCTAGGTTTAGTTTGCATTCTCTTAGTTGAAAAACTAACAAAATAAGTTTTAGCTGGATAGTTCTTCTGAAAGTGTGGAACTTGGGAGACAAACACATGAGTCAATCCCTAAACTCCTTGCCTTTGGTCTGAAGGGTCTTAAAGAGTTCAGCAACAGCTGACCCAAACAGGTTTTTGTTATCCAGGGACGTATCTAGCAGCTTGATTTATATGTCATCAGGCAGAGGTTGCAATCTTAACCAGGGGTACCTCCTGATGACAGATCCAGAGGCCACAGCCCTAGCAGATGCTTCTACAGTGTCATGGCTGCACTTGATGGAGTGTTTGGTCACTTGTGTGCAGGAGTTCAGGAGTGAGGAAATCTTGACTTTAGCAGGAGAATCAGGGATCTCTCCCAGTTGCTTGACCATGCCTTCCAAGAGAGCCAAGGAATACTTGGCCATGAACATCTGGTAGTTGATTGCTCTTACTGATATGGTGGTAGAAGTACAAACCCTCTTTCCCAGATGTTCCATCATGTTGATCTCTTTATCGAGGGAAGTAGGGAGGAGAATGGTAGTAACTCCACAGAAATAACTGCAGGGTCTGCAGACGGAGCTTTATACAGGAAGGTTGCCTCGGGCACCTTATAGAATCTGTCTGGACACTTGGGTGCTGCAGGCTGTTAGTCAAGATTTTTGGAAGAAGTCAAGATGGTATCCAGAAAGGCAGGATGTAATGGGGGCACAGCAGACAGGCTGGAAGACTCCAGCTGTAGGAGTTCATAGTATCTCTTTTGGGTTTCAGTGACCTGACTGCTGTCCCATTTGAAAAAATGTTGCATTTTGGTGATGGTCTCACCAAAGATGAGGTCCTCACCAGGGGAGTCAATGCCACTGGACTCTTCCTTTGGTAAAGTGTCCCCAAAGCAGAAGCGATCTGAGAAGTATAGGTTAGGGATTCATCGTCCGATGAAACCTCTTCTGTGGAAGAGATGTCTGGAGCAGTCCCCTTAGGGGTAGAGGGCATGGAGGTCTGTGCAGGCATTGGGCCCTGATGCAAGGCCAGAAAGGTATTGAGCAGACCTTGGGTGAAGGCCTGAAATCCAGACTCTTCGATAGGTGATGCAAGCAGAGGTTGCAAAATATGTTTAGTTTTCTGTTTCCTCTTCTTATGTATGTCTGGAGGAGAGTATTCAGAAATGTGGTGGAGGGTTGGAGGTCAGGCCACAGGCTGACACTCCACTACATCAGAGACTATGTCCTCATGTACTATGATTTGGGATATGCCACGTGGACCCTCGGATATATTGAGCCTTGGTTCCCCCTCAGTGACTGAATCGGACACCTGAGATTCCCTCTGGGATGTGACCTCGAGCAAAGGAGAGATTTCTTCTGGCCCTTCCACCAGAGGAAGCTACAAGGACTCCGGCTTGGACTCTGGGCCTTCACTGGCTTTAAGAGCAATGGCTGGAGTGGAGGGCGCAGCAGTCTGTTCAGGCCTACTCTTTTTGGCCTTCTTGACTGGGGGCTCATTCGAGGGTTCCAAAGTTGTGGTCCATCCTGGAAGCTAGATGTTTGAGTCTCTGATTTTCAAGGTAGAGCTTTAAGGCTGCAAGATGGCTTCTGAGGGTCTTGGAGACAAAAGCATGACAAACACTACAGGTGGTATGATCGTGTTCACTGCCTAGGCAGAATAGGCAGAGCTCATGAGAATCCTTATGTGGAATTTGCCCTCCACACATAGACTTGCCCTTCCTACCTGACACGTAACCAAAAACAGTAGCAAGAAACAAACAAAAAACCCCTAAGGGGTATGTATCTGAAGTTGGATAAAGAAACACTTCTACTGGCAATGCAATGACTGGAGCTGGCAGTCACATAGGCAGCAGTAAAGTTCTGAAGAGGTGCTTGCCGACATCTGCTTTATATCTGATGTCTGTTTACGACTGACGTCCGAGAGAGGTGCAGGATGCCACACACACCCTAGTGGTCGCATTTAACTTTTGTATAATGGCCAGACATGCAAGAGTTTACCAGAGCAAACTCCCTGATGTAATGAATACAGCAGCATATGAATAGAAGGACATCTAATCTTTATTATATTCCTATCTATATCTAAAAGATACTATGACCTAAATAACATACTTATTTATTTATTTGCTTACCAGGAAATTCCAACTGGACACAGGTCCTTTTTCAGTGGAGGCCTGGGAAGAAAAGCTCCACAGAACAATAAATGAGCAGCAGAGTACATGTAGAACAATTGAATATACATAAAATAGCAAATAATACATACTGCAGCAAACATTAGCTATACATAAAATATGAAACATACTAATGAACAGATATATCAATATCTAGCTAGAGGCTAGGAATAAAGGTAGGATGTATATACAGATAGTACTAAGCTCAAACCGATACTGTTCTAAACTCATATACCTCTATACCTTACATACGAGGGTAAGGCAGTCCACACAGCCTATCTGGACCTCGCCAAGGCCTTTGACACCATCCCCCACTCTGGAATCATAGATAAACTTACGAAGCTGGGCATAAATCCCTACATCACTCGATGGGTTGCCAGTTGGCTTATTGACAGAACCCAGACTGTAAAAGTAGCCAGCTCCAGACAAGTGACAATTGGAGTACCTTAGGGTTCAGTCCTGGGACCACTCTTGTTTGGCATCTACTTCTCTGAAGTACAGGCCAACACTAAGGGACTCTGGCTAACAAAGTTTGCAGATGACTGCAAACTGGGAGCCATTATTGAATCTCCAAATGATGTGGATATTCTACAAAAGGGCCTTACAGAAACAGATGATTGGTGCCAGAGCCATGGGCTCAAGCTTAATACCAAGAAATGCACAGTTATCCCCTTTGGGAAAAAACATGTGCCCATGAATTACCACATAGGTGGCAGTACACTAAACACCGAAAAAATTATGAGAGACTTAGGGACACAGGTGGAAAGTGGTCTCACCTTCGATAACCACATCGCCACAACAGGAAATCCTTCTATGTGGCACACCTCATCACTAACTGCTTTTCATCCAGAAAAAAGGAGGTCACTGCCCCACTGTACTCATCCCTGATTAGACCCATTATAGAGTATAACGCCCCGTTTGGTATGTACCTCACAAGACATCTGCAACAACTGGAAAGGCCGCAGAAATACCTCACTAAAAGAATCGCAGGCCTAAAGCAGATGCCATATGCTGACCATCTAAAAAACCTCCAGCTATACTCTGTGGCATTTCGTCTACTCAGAGACGATCTCTGCTTAACATACAAGGCCATGTCAAACCCTGAGTTGTTGGACATGCTCCACGTAAAGAAATCCCAATCCCTCAGAGCCACATGCTCCAGGGATCTAAACCTTGCCATCACAATGAACAAAACATGCTGGAGGAATAGGTTCCTGACCCAGAGGCTGCCCATACATGTCAAGCAGAGCACCTCCTTGGCCCTCTTCTAAAGGAACCTTGATGATTGGATGGGAGATAGGAAATTCACCCCGGGGATCATGTCAGTCGCCCTGCTAGACAGGGGTCCAGGGAAGTAAATATTGTGGGAAGAAATATCCAGAGAATTGTTATGGCTAGGCTTGTATAGGCCTTAGGGCCGATAGCCTAGTAACAACCTATGAACCTATGAACTTATTAGCAAGGAAAATGCAGATGGGTAGATGTTTTTGCTAGGTCCAAGACAAAACACAAAATGCCTTGTCTTTCTGAGAGAGTTCTTAAATTAATATCAAACATTACTGCTGGGTTAGCCTGGATTACATCATTTTTTGTCACCTGATTTCAGTTCCCAAACCAGAAACTAATAGAATTGTAACATCCCTGTGTGAGAAATACATATCTCTCATATGTGCTCAGAACTGTGTAGCTAGGAAGTCATAAAGTATTCAAACACTTTACATTTTAAACTTAGTAATTGCTTTTCTTCTCAGACAATAGAAGAACTTCTAGCTTTAGACATTGTGTCTGCGTGTTGCATTGAAACTAACTTTTATAGCACATTGTAAAGCAATTAATTTCAACTTATCTTGAAGTTTTGTAAGTTAATCTTATTTGTTCCAGCAGGATATACTGTGGTTACATTCTTGAAGCTCACTGCATAACATACGGTTCTGTATAAATAATATCAATATTCATAAATGGCACAGAATTATTTACAAAATTCCACATAGCTGGGCTGGCAGTGTCACAATTTTTCCCCCAAAAAACTCAAGATAGTTTTTCAAGTGACCCTTGAGAAACATTGTTTGAGAGAGTTGAGCCTATCTGGGAATACCTTTCCCCATTCTCTGTCTTGAGAGCCCATCTGCATTAGCATTGCTATCCCCACTGCAGTGCTCCACCTTAGTAACTTGGCATTTTGCTGGCTGACTCTGTGTAGCCATGTTAAGGGACTGTGGCCTGTAACGACAGTGAATTTCCTTCCATTCAGTTAAAGCTAAAGATTCTGCAGTGCCCAGAATATGGTTGACATTGCTTTTCTACAGCTGCATAGCATTCCTCCCTGGGTTGTAGCCTATGACAGAGATATACCACTGGGTGCTCTTCTCCCTCTGAGGAAACCTTGCTAAGTACAGCCCCCACCCCATGGTTTGAAGTATCCACCTGTACAACAAATTCTTTGCTGTAATTGGGACTGGCTAACACAGGGGGTCCTCCCAAAGCTCCTTTAATCTTTTGGACTGCCTGTTCAGATGCTGGGGTCCACATTACCTTATCTGGCCTGTTTTTCCTTGTCAGGTCTGTAAGGGAAGCAGCTGTATTACTATAATTGGAGACAAACTTTCTGTAGTACCCCGCTGTCTCTAAGAATGCCCTCACCTGGTTTTTGGTAACAGGGGCAGGCCATGCCTGAATGGCTTCCACTTTGGTAGGTTCTGGCCTGATCTTATCTCTCCCCACTCTATGTCCCAGGCAGGAGACCTCTGTCATTCCCACTTGAAATGTGCTGGGCTTAATGCTCAACCCGGCCCTCTGTAGTCTGCACAGAAAATCATTGACATGCTGAAGGTGCTTTTGTCAGGAATGGCTGTAGATGGCAATATCATCTAGGTAACTCCTGCTCCTGATAGGATATGATCTACCAGCCTGTGGAAAGTTGCTGCAGCATTTTTCATCCCAAAGGTCATCTTCGTGGACTCATACATGCCAAAAGGAGACAGAAAGACTGATTTCTCTCCAGCACTGGGAGTCAAGGGCACCTGATAGTAACCCTTGGTAAGATACATGGTGGTATGATACTTAGCCCCACCTAGCTGCTCTAGGGCTTCATCTGTCCTAGACATAGGGTAAGCAACTGACTCTGTGTGACTATTTAATTTCCTGTAGTCCACACACAACCTGGTGCTGCCATCATTCTTTGGTACCAGCACCACTGGGGAGGCCCAGGGACTGCTGGAGTCCTGAATTACCCCTAATTCCAACATTTCCTGTATCTCCTCCCTCAGAGTTTGTTTGACTCTCTCAGGCACCCAATAAGGGGCCTGGTTAATAGGCCTTTGGATTCCTGTATCCACATGGTGCTGCACCAGGTGGGTGCACCCTGGTTTCCTAGTGAACATGTCCCCAAACTCCTGTAACACTGCTCGGATTTCTTGAAGCTGGGTAGGGGATAGCTGCTGGGACATCACTACCCCTTCCATTGAGGTGTCAGTCTGAGCCTGACTGAGGAGATCAGTCACCAGATCCCCCTCAGACTCATCCTGCCATCCACTGCAAATACTCAGCACAAGGACCTCCTTATCATGGTAAGGTTTCATCATGTTAACATGGTACAATTTGTGCCCCTGCCTCCTGCCTAGCAGTTCTACCATGTAGTTAAAATCACTGACCTTCCTTACCACTTTGTAGGGTCCATCCCAAGCTGCCTGCAGCTTGTTGTGTCTGACAGGAATGAGAACCTTTACCTGCTGCTCTACAGCATACTCTCTAGCTCAAGCATTCCTGTCACACCAGACCTTTTTCTGCTGTTGGGCTTCTGCAAGGTTCTCTTGGGCCAAGCCCATGAGTACCCTGAGCCTTGTCCTGAGGTTTACGACATATGACATATTCACACTCACCCTCCCACTCATCTTGAATCAAATCTAGAGGTCCCCTCGCCCTATGCCCAAACAACAACTCAAAGGGTGAAAAAAATTGTGGATTCCTGGGGCACCTCTCTGTAAGCAAACAGATGGGGCAAATATTTGTCTCACTCCCTCTCAAACTGGTCTTCAAATATCTCTAGCGTCATCTTGAGTGTAGAGTTTAACCTCTCAGCAACACCATTAGTCTGGGGATGGTAGGGGGTAGTCTTTACATGCTTTATCCCACAGTACTTCTGCAGAGAAGCCAGCAGGTCTGACATGAAATTGACACCTCTGTCAGTCAGTATTTCTTTTGGGAAACCTACCCTGCTGAAAATCTCTAACAAAGCATTTGCCACCTTTTCTGCCTCAATGGACGACAGAGCCACTGCCTCTGGGTATCTGGCAGCATAATCTACTACCACTAGGATATACTTTTTCCCTGTGGAACTTGGGGTACTCAGCCACCCCAAAATATCCCCAGATACCCTCTGAAATGGTTCCTCAATCACAGGCAAAGGCATCAAAGGAGGTTTCAGCTTGCCTCTTGCCTTGTCTACCTTTGGGCACTGCTCAAAGTTCCATCTCTGGAAATCCCAGGCCAATAAAAGTTCTGCATAATACATCTCTTTGTACATTTTATGCCCATATGACCGGCAAAGGGAATATGATGGGCTATGGTAAGAAGTCCCAGATGGTAAGCTCAGAGTACTACCAACTGCTGTATTTTCTCACCCTCTAGCCCTTTCTCAGGGGTCCATTCTCTATACAGTAACCCTTTGTCCCAGTATACAGATTCCCCTTTCCCTTAACAATCAGGTGCCTCACTAGTTACCTCTCTCAGGCCTTGTAATGAAGGTTCTGACAGCTAAGTCTGCCTCAACTCTCTCTTTGTAATCCTTCCCGTCTCCCTTTCTACAGGAAGTCTGGTATCCTCTGACAGCGGTGCCTCACTGTCAGCCTGGCTACTACTACTTACCTCTGCCCTTGCAGTCACTCTGTCCAAGGGAACATCAGTACCCACAAGCACCTGGGGCTCACCTTCAGTCTCACTGTTACAGGGTATCTTCCTCTCTGAAGTAACCACCTCATCAGTCCTTGCTGCAAGTGTGCAGTCTGTCTGGGTCTACCACACGCCTGTCTTCAAGCCTGACTGCATGCATGTAACTGCATGCACACAGGATACTGCATTATCAAAATCATTCCCTATCAGGACATCTGCAGGGATATCCTCAAACACACCTACTTGCTTTCTTCCTTTTCCACCCTTCCAGTCAAGGTAAACCCTAGACAAAGGTATTTGGAATGGGGTCCCTCCTAAAACTCCGACTGGAGTAGACTGCCCAAGCAAGTAGTGCTCCTCTTTAGCAATTGCAGGCTTCACAGTGGTTAGGTCACTTAGTCATGGCCTCTTTCCCATTCACTAAGATAGGATATAACCTCTTGTGGTAGTTTGGTACCCTTGTTGTCTTAAGGCAACCTACTGTTGGCATTTTGTCATTCCCAATTACTGGTTCTCCCACCTTTTGTTCCCCACCTTGCCTCTGTGGACATCTATAAGCTACAAGGCTCCACTGGTTGCATTTAAAACATTTAACCTTTGGTCCTGGATGTGTACCTGGACTACTGGCGTCCCCTGTTACTGGCAGACTCTGTTGGGGCACTCTGGGCTGCCCACCATGGGTTCTCTTAGACCCATGAGCAGCACTGGGTGTCCCTTTCCTGTGCAGCGATGCTTCCTAGGTATAGGTCTCCCTTCTTCCCCAACTCATTTGCAGTAGTGCATTGTCTATCATCTAACCAGATTCTCATGTCCTCAGGCAAAGTGCTAAGGGCTTGTTCCCCATACCCAAAGGTCTGCCAACCCTTCAAAAGTGGTGACTTGACATTCACTCACCCACCTTTCATCTGCCTTGCATTTATGCTCACAAAACTTTTTCCTACAACTTCAGGTGTTAACTTAAAACATTCTAAAAGATAGTTCTTTACAACATTATAATTTAAACAATCAGTGTCAGACAGTTTAGAAATAACAGTTACAGCTTTACCATGGAGTAAGGGGGGTCAGGAACCGTACCCAGAGCCCTTGGTTAACATTATACTGTTTACATACCCTCTCAAACACATTAATGAAACTATCAAAATTATCCCCCCACTGTAAACTGTGGAAGAAATTTACTGACCTTTGTTGCTTCTGGGGTTCGGTTACTCCCTTCCTCATTACCTCCTTGACTCTGGCGAAGTGTCAGCATCTCCTTTTTATGTTGCCTCTGCCTCTCATTCTCCTCAGCCTCCAGACATTGAAGTTTCTCATTTTCCTCAGCCTCAAGATGTCTCAGTTTCGCATTTTCTTCAGCATCTAGACGTCTCAGTCTCTCTGCTGCTTCTATTTCCAAACGTTTAGCATCTCGCTGAAGTCTCTTTAACTCCAGATGGATTTTTAAGTCCTTTGTGGAAAGGTTGAACTGTCCATTTTCTGAGCATTGTGCATCTCCAAGGCCAGTCTGATTGTCCTCCTGATTGCTGGGGTGTGATGCAGCTGTGACTAAAGCTGCAATCATGTCTGCTTTAGTCAGGTTGACATGCACCAGTCCTTTAGCCTGGCACATTTCAGCCAACTGGCTCTTTTTCAGCTTGCCATACTTCTCTGCTGACATGTTTGCCTGCTCTCCCTAAATAACTAAGCTAACAAAAAAAAAAACAATTGTGATGTGAACTCTGAATGCTCACTGCATGGCTAACAGAGTACAAACACGTTCAGTGACCACTATACACAGGCTACAGGAATTCAATATACATGCCACTACAAGCCAATTAATGTGATGTGGCTATCTCACCACTGTCAGCCAAGTAATATGTGATGTGGATATCCCACCACTGCTAACCAATTAATATGTGATGCCCTGCACTGGCCCAGAAATCAAGAAGCCTCAATCCTCACCACTGGCAACAGTGAGGGATATACACACAGGGAGGATAACAAGTACACACACAGTAAAGTGCAATTTCCCTTAAGAGCACACAGAGATTACAGTCAGTCTTGGGCTGGTTTCTCCCTCTTTCTCCAGATCCCCAATAAGACTCCTCACTGACACAGCTAAATGGTTATGATCTGAGCTGAGGGGTCAAGCCAAGACCTCCAGCACCCTCTCTGTCCAACCAGTGCTTTGTGTTCCTGCCCAAGTAGCTGACACACACACTTTGAGATTTGATTTACATACAGACACCCAGACACTTCTGGGGAAGGCTGGCACAGGTTTACTAGCTATGCCACCTTCTGCCCAGACTACAAGATACTTATCACTGCCACCAACCCCTACTTATCAGCTCCAATAAGGCCCTTACAAAAGGTGACCAATCCAAATGTGTAATGTCACTATCATCCAAATGGTAGCTTTTGACCAAGCGTCAGGCTATTAGGAGTGGTCTATACTGTGTCACCAAATACATATGCAAGCACTTTAACAGCTTAAATATGTCTCACAAATATCAGCCACAAAGATAGGTTAAAATATATTTAATAATAAATAATAAACAAGACAATATGCAAACATAGTAGCTACAGAGTTCAGAGTCCCAGGAAATATTTTAAAACAACATTGCAGAACAGTCTCAAATAAATACAGAAAATATCTAAACTAACCTTTACTATACTCCTATCTCTATCTAAAAGACACTATGTCCTAAATAACTTATTTATAGAGCAAGGCAAATGCAGATGAGTGGATGTTCTTGCTAGGTCCAAGACGAATCATAAAATGACTAGTCTCTCTGAGAGAGTTCTTAAATTAATATCAAACAATTATTACTGGGTTAGCCTGGATGGCATCACTTTTGTCACCTGACTTCAGTTCCCAAGCTAAATCAGAAACTAATAGAATTTTAACATCCCTGTGTGAGAAATACATATCTCTCAGATGTGCTAAGAACTGTGTGGCTGCTAGGAAGTCATAAAGCAATTAAACACTTTACATTTAAACCTAGTATTACTTTTCTTTTTGGACAATAGAAAAACTTCTAGCTCTAGAGATTGTGTCTGCTTGCTGCATTGAAATTAACTTTTATAGCACATCATAAAGCACTTAATTTCAACTTATTTTCTTGAGGTTTTGTAAGTTAATCTTATATGCTCCAGCAGGGTATGCTGTGGTTACATTCTTGAAGCTCAGTACATAATAAGAAGCTATGTACTCACCATAACGTTCCATGTTTGTTATCCATCTCACTTTTATTCTTACTGGTTGGGTTCAAAACTGAGCATTGGTTCCAACTCAGACTAATACAAATGCTCGAGAGCTTCCAATGACTCGAGGCTAACCCCTATCCCATGATGCATAGGGTAAGATACCCAGATCTTGTTTGCAAGTGAAAGCAGTAGTAATATCTCTACATATTTATAAATACAGCTTGTCTAACTGTAGAAAGGAGGCAATCAGAGAATCAAAAACCAATATAACTATATACATATATACATACATACATATATAAGATTATCCACCCAGTCTCCCAGGAAGGAAGGAGGGGGAAGGTGGGTGGGATGCAAGAATATAGGCAAGATGGACAACAAACATGGAACATTACGGTGAGTACATAACTTCTTAATGTACTATGTTGTCCAGTCTCGCCTTAATTCTTGCTGGTTGGGACAGTGTCCCTAGCATCTTCATCCTAGGATGGTTCAGGAAACAGACTCTTTAATACAGTGGATCCAAAAGAAGACCTGTTCCGGGAGGCCACGTTTATTTTGTAATGAGTAATAAAGGTATGATGTCTCACCTATGTGGCAGCTGTACAAATAGTGTCCATAGGACGTTTAGCCTGAAAAGCAGAGGATGTTGAGACCGCTCTTGTTGAGTGGCCTTTCACTTTGCCTGGTAATTTGTTGTATGAGAAGGAAATGCAATCTGTAAGCCATTTAGACAAAGTTACTTTAGAAACTGGCAATCCTTTCCTTTTGTCTGAAAAGGAAACAAATATCTGGTCCAACTTTCTGAAATCTTTGGTCCTATGCAAGTAGAAGCATAGCTGTCTGTGTACGTCGAGTTGATGCAATTTATATTCTGCCTTGTTGCTATAGTCAGGAAAGAACACTGGCAATTCAATAGATTGATTTAGATTGTTTTCTGAACAGACTTTCGGTAAGAAAGAGGGATTAGTTCTTAAGGATACTCTGTCTTTGTAAAATACTATATAAGGAGGGCGTATAGAGAGAGCTTGGAGTTTTGCTACCTGTCTGGTGGAGGTAATGGCTACTAAGAAAAGAGTTTTCCATGACAAGAACTTGATATCACAAGAAGATTCAGGTTCAAAGGTTGGCAAGGCAGATAGAACAAAATTTAGGTCCCAAGGGGCTGGATGTTCTCTGACTGGGGGTCTTAGTAAGAAGGTACCTTTCAAAAAGCCCTTACATAACCTGTGGGACATGATAAACATTCCCATATCCCCAGTATGGAAATTAGAGATGGCTGCTAGTTGTACTCTAATGGCAGCTGCTGCTGCACCTTCATCAAAAACTTTGGCGAGAATTTCTAGAACTGCTATGATAGGAGCTATAAAAAGTTCTATATTGTGCTTAACAGACCAGTAAGAAAATCTTTTCCATTTACTTGAATACAGTTTCCTCATAGATGGTTTTGGGAAGAAACCAAGATATGTTTAACTGCAGGGGAAAAATCATAACACCTGGCTATAAGAGGAATTGGAGCAGCCATGCTGTCAACTTGAGGGTCTGGATGGACAGATGGAATGTTCCCGAAGAGTGGGTTAAAAGGTCTGGAACTGGGTCCAGAATCCACGGTTCCTCCAGGAGATGGGCCCATCGAAAGGGGAATCAAATTTGTTGAGGCCAGTAAGGTGCAATGAGTATCATAATGTTGTTCAATGTGCTGGATTTCTGAAGTACTTTGGGTATTAAGAGGAAGGGTGGAAAGGTATATAGAAGTCCTGGGGGCCAGTCATGAATGAGTGCATCCCTTGGTGACTTCCCCAGGGGGGGAGATGAGGGCAAAATAGCTGCTGCATTTGGCGTTCATGAAGGTGGTGAAAAAGTGGCAGCAGGGCTGGCCCCATTTCTGGAAGATCTCTTTCACAATTTCTAGCTTCAGGGACCACTCGTCAGGCAACAGAATTGCTCTGCTGAATTTGTCCGCTATCACGTTGGATTTGCCCAGGATATACATTGCTGTCAGAAAACGTTGAGAAGCTACAGCCCATTGCCACACTCATTGTGCCTCTCAGCATAGGGGATATGATTTGGTTCCTCTCTGCTTGTTTATGTACCACACTACTGACATGTTGTCTGTCTGAATTGCAACTGTTCCTATCGGAAGAGAGTCCTGAAATGCCTGCAACACATATAGCACCACTCATCTCTAGGACACTGATATACAAATGGTTCTCGTGTTCTTGGCATAAGCCTTGGACAGTTATTCCTAGATAATGCCTCCCCACCCAATCTGGGAAGTGTCCATGGTCATTACTGCCGTCAGTTGTGTAAATACAAATGGGCAGCCTAAGGACAACTGTTCCATTTGCAGTCACCAGAGAGGATCCTTTGTGAATGAGTCTGTAATGATTATCTGATCTGACAGAGGTAGATCTTGCATGGACCATTAGGTAAAGAGTAACCACTGTAGGACCCTCATGTGCAGCCATGCTAGAGGAACTAGAAGGATTGACACTGTCATGGTACCCAAAACCTGTAACATATACCTTGCTTGATCCTTTCTTTTTGACATCAAGATCCTGATTTGACAGTGAAGGGACTGAATTCTCTCGGGGGTAAGTTTTGCCACCATTTCTGTTGAATCCAATTCTGTGCCTAAGAAAGTAAAACACTGTGAAGGTGACAAGGCAGAATTTTTAAAATGTATTGTAATGCCTAGCTTGGCACAAAGAAGTATTATTTCATCCCTCACTTGCAGTAGTAGATGCTTGGTGGTGGTGGTTAGGAGCCAGTCATCTAGGTATGGAAAAACACGGAATCCTAGAAGTCTCAAGTGAACCATAACCACTTCCATGCACTTGGCGAACACTCTGGGGGCTGTAGTGAGACCAGAGGGCAGGGCTCCAAATTGGTAATGACTGGCTCCCAGTCGAAAGTGCAAGTGTCTCCTGGATTACATGTCCATCTTTATATGGTAGTACGCATCCTGGAGATCTATCAAGTACATCCAATCATCTTTCCTGAGAAAGTGGAATATAGACTGGAGTGTCACCATCCGGAACTTTGATTTTTTTTTGCAGATCTGTTCAGTCTGCTGAGATCCAAAATGGGTCTCCAGTCCCCTGTCTTTTTTGGAAGTAAAAAAAACCTTGAGTAAGTTCCGGATCCAATTTGATCTGCGTGGACCTCTTGGATGACTCTAGCAACTTGTGTATCTCTGAAGTTGCGTCGTCCCTCTGACTGGGTGAGGTGTCTGGATTTACCAAGGGGAAGTCGAAAAGGGAATGTAATAACCTCTGGATATAATTGACTGCACCCATTTGTCTTGAGTGATTTCCAGCCAGGTGTTTGGGTACAGTGACAAGCGTCCCCTGACTGCCTCCAGAGAAGAGCAGGTGGGCCTCCTTTCAGTAAAGCTGGAAAGGCCTGCCAGAGAAAGTATCTCTGTCAGCCGGATTCTGCGGAGCCCCTCTGCCATGAGATCAGCGTCTTCCACTGTTACTTCCCCCTCTGCCCCTGGGGGAAGTTTCACCATGTGCATAGAAAAAAGTTTTTGGGATTTGTGGAACCACATCTTCAAACCTTTCTGATCTTTGGGATAAGGTCTAGATGGGGCAGAAAAATGGACTCCAGTGGCAGACAAAGTTTTTCCTTCCTGTTCACACCTGGTCAAAATTTCTTTCACCTTTGGTCCAAAAAGGGATGAACCATCAAAGGGGGCATTGGTGAAGGAAGACTTGAAGGGTTCGGCAAAATTGCACAGATGCATCCAGGAATGTCTCCTCAAGGAAATTCCTGTAGTTGCTGCTCTGCTAGCTCCATCAGCTGCATATGAAATCAGTCTCATGGAGGAGTTGACAACTGATTTGAGGGTGGAGAGCTGTGAGGAAACTTTATCTGTGATCCCCGAAGCTACAGTACCCTGAAGAGTTTTTTCTAGGTCTTTGAGGAGATTCCTTTGAAGCCTCATAAAATGGGTCAAGTAATTCAGAGACCGCAGAGTAAAGACCGCTGATGAGAAGGCACGCTTTCTATATCTGTCCATAGTCGGTGATTCTTTATTAGGAGGATGAAAAGATGAGGAGGTCTTTGATAACTCCTTCTCAGTGGTTGCTGCCACCACCATTGCATCTACAGGGATGCCTTTGATTAGGAACTCTTTCTCAGTGGGGGCAGTGATAAATTTATTGGGCCTCCGTGGAACAGGCTCCACTGTATCAGGAGAAGTCTAGGCCTTATGAGACGTAACGTTCATCAATTGGTCATAAGAGGGAGACACCCAAGAGGTAGAAGGGTGAGACCCAGAAGCCTCCAGGTATACTAATTCATCCTCTGAAGGGTTGGTGGGCTTACAGCCACCCCTCTGTTTCAGGATCTCAAGGATGTCAGCAAATGAGACATTCTTAGAGGGGGACCGTGGGGACCCTTCTGAATTATCCAGATCGGTATCTGATGTGACAGATTCAGGAGAGTTTATGTGCTTCCTCTTGCACAGTCTTTTCCAAGGGGCTTCCTCAGAGGGGTACAGTGGTGAAATTTTGCAGGAGACGATGCTGCCCACAGGGGCTTCCTGAGGCTCCAGGTCTCTACGCTTGGGAGGAAGAGGTGATGATGAGATCAACACTGGTGCCTGGGAGGGAAGAGAAACTGGGCCCGAGAGCAGAGCTGTCTGGGGTGACAGCACAGACAGCTCCGCTCTCGGGCCCAGACAGCAGAGCTGTCTGGGGTGACAGCACTCTCTCTATCAGTTCAAAAGCCCCCTCGCTCCACCCTGAAGAGATCCCCCACTCCGAAGAGGCAGAGGACCGACTCTGAGGCAGAACAGGTGGCTCTGAAGCTGATGTAGGAGCCGAGCTCAACCTCACCGAGGCACCAAGAGGTAGAGTTGGATCAGACAACTGTCCACACCAACTCCCCACCCCGGACCCGATGGGTGAGCGTCGGCTCCCAGACTCTTCGAAATCCGATGGACCCAAAGAAGTCAGAGCAGATGCCAGAACTGACAATCCTAAAGGAGGTCTGGGTTTTGACGGTTCCACTACTATCAGACCCACACGCTCTGGCTCCGAAGCCACAAGCAGGGTCAGAGGAGGAATTGGAGATGGTGCCTTGGATGGTCCCAATTCCTTTGGGGTCAGTGACGATAACATTTTTGCCAGTGCCAGTGTTTGAAGCAATCTTGTCATCACCTGCTCCACATTATCATCAAATAAGCTCCTGGAGGAACAGGAGGATAAGGAAGGAGATCAAGCCCTCTCCAGAATGGGTGATCTCAATACAGGAGTGACCGGCTCAAGGACTGGAGACCGTCTCCTAATCGGTAACTCTATTGGCTCCATGGACACAGGTGGAGCCGACGAGGTTGACTCAGATCTGTCGGAGCCAAGGGACCTTGGTTCGGAGGTGATTATTTTTTTAGGTGGCTCCGAAGCTGGAGCCACAATGGCAGATCTTTTGGACCCTTTAGTGTGTGAAGTAGAGGGAGAAGTAGGTTTGGAGCACTGAGAACCTTCTAAAGATTCCTGAAAAGGACCTTTCAGCAAACCTCTGAGCATTAACTTATTTTTACATTCCTGAAGAACCCTAATACACACAGCTAGCGTGTCCATCCGTGAGAGACATTTCTGAGTACACTGATCACACTTTTTGAACCCTGATTGCCTTGGTTCTTTTTGTTCCTTTACTTTTTCTTTAGACATGTTTGCATCCAAAAACTAGCCTACTAAGAAAAATATGCACTAACAAAGGTAGTCTATATTTAACTACCACTCTTAAGCTAGGTAAATAGTAAAATAGTACCAAAAAACAGCTCTAACATACAGCGGAGCCTCTAACTACTATAACACACACGGAAAAAAAATGTATATTTTATATATATATATATATATATATATATATATATATATATATATATATATATATATATATATATATATATATATATATATATATATACACATATATATATATATATATATATATATATATATATATATATATATATGTACATATAAGCAGATAACTTCAACATTTGCAAAGGCTGGAAGCCTGGAAATGCCAAGAAAAAAGAGCTCAGCCAACTATTTAAACACATCACTATGCTACAATAACAAACTATGAACAAATAACTGAAACTAGAAAGAATCCTCTAACTTAAATGGATTCTCTCAAGAAAGACAGGAGAACACATGCAGGGAAGGGGAGCGGCCCTCTAAGTTAAATGGGCCGCTGAGAGCCCTCTAACTTAAATGGGTCTTGCAACAAGAATAAGGTGAAAACACACCAAAACAATTAGGAAAATAGGATAATTATGAACTATCACACAGATAGCAAAGAAGTTTTTCCAGAGAAATAGTAGAAAAAGATAAATTCAACTACTTAGCCAACGAGCCAGCCAGAAGACATCCCAGTCGCTTGAGCAGAAAATGAGATCTGGGTATCTTACCCTATGCATTATGGGATAGGGGTTAGCCTCGAGCCAGTGGAAGCTCTTGAGCTTTTGTATTAGGCTGAGTCAGAACCAATGCTCGGTTCCAAACCCAACCAGCAAGAATTAAGGAAAGATTGGACAACATAACATCATACAGTTCTGTATAAATCATATCAATATTCGCAAATGGCATAGAATTATTTACAAACATCCAGATAGCTGGGCTGGCAGTGTCACATGTTCTACAAAACTTAAACAAATCTGATTTTTCTTGTACTTCTGCAATGTCTCTCCTAAAACCTCAGCAGACTCTCATACTTCTCAGCTGTCCAGATTTTTGCCTCATAGTTTTGGTCTGCTTCTCATAAAAATTGTAATTTAATGCAAGCCACTGGGGATTGAACTCATTAAATAACAACAAACATTTCAGGTTTGGGCTTCATATCCTTATGAATATCCACGCTAACACAAAACATCTTATTCTAGGAACTTTCTAAGTTTAGAAGAGCAATATTTAAAATCTGTCCCTATTTTTTGGATCTTTGTCCCTCCATTAAGTTAGAATTTGTCCAGATTTCTTGCATTAAAAGTATGTATAACAGGAAAAAAAAACAGCAACAGAGATTCTCATATCTCTGTAACTTCTCCTGCACTGTGCTGTGTAAGCATTGGAATGTAAGTCCCATACACATGAATAACACATCCACAAACAAGGAAGAAATTAGAGCAACATTAAAGTGCCCTTATACAAAAGCATTATTTAAGAAAAGTAAGCAATTTCATTATTAAATAATGTCATTTTATAATAGCAATAATACATGACTGTGCATGGGTATATTAGGATTTACCCACGGTTAGCTTGGTTTAACCACTTGGGTTTCGCCCTTGTGATCAAACCACACCAACCATGGGTAAATCCTGATATATCCAAGCACAGTCATGGATTATTGCTTTAAATTACTATTTCTTAATATCTTGCATACAAACAAGGCAATACATGTAGATGAATGTTTTTTAGTTACTCATTCCCATGTCAAATAAATTACAGAGTCTAAATACATGCTGAAAATGTTATGTCAACATCTTTATAATGTTTATCAAATGTGATTTTACTATAAAATCATACTTGTTTCATCAGGAGTGAAAGCCAATCACCTTTTGACTTAGGCAAGTTTGCTATAACCCATTTGTTCCTGCTCAGGCATCTTGATGAACCCATTTGTTCCACCTCCACACATGCCTCTCATCCTCTTAATGCAAGAACTCTGGACAAAGTCAAATAATGTTGAGATGACTGTCTAAAATCAGAGACAGATTTACAAACAGGCTTTGCAGGAGTATATATTTTCTAAAGAATAAGAAGTCAGAATCTCAAGTTTCTGTCATTATTTCGTGACTTAATTCCTCAATTATTTCCCAGAAAACCCAAAACTTTACAAGGAACAGACCAAAAACATAAGACAAAAATCAAATTCTGCAAAATTCTGGACAGTTGAGAGGTATCCTCCCACCATGACAGTCAGGTGGTAGACAGTGGGCTGGTATTAGCTAGTGCTGGGCAGTTCCTCATTTCTGCAAGGGATACTGTGAGCAGGATTGTCTCTGCCCACTTATGGGAAGGCACCACATGCAGGTTTCACAGAAGTTCATGCCTTGCATGCTTGTCCCAAAATAAGCACTTTCCTTCTACCTGACAGATATGACAGGTTTCTCCTTTTTTCATTCTTCTCTCACTTGTCAGCTTCATCTGACACCCAACCTGCTAATCAAACTCTGATTACCTTGGTCATAGACAGGTCACTATGCCTCTATACTACTGTAACCTTTCTGAATTTTAGTACAACTAGTAAAAAAAATGGAAAATAGGAGAACAATGTCTTTAGTAATGACTACCATAAGTTAATTTAATAGTGTAATTAGCTGTCTTGTTTCACATGCTCTCTGAGAAAGCAGAGAACTACTAGCAGTAAATTGGAAAGTTATTAAATGATTTATTACCCTTTTACGAATGTGTCAGATGTTCCCCCTGATTTTACTGCTGTTAAATTTTTGGCTTCTTTAATGAGTACTTCAAGCACTCCGCCAGATGAAACTGGAGAAGTCTCTTTCTTTCTTTTTAGAAAAGTCTTTTTAGCTGAAAAAAAAGAAGAAAATGTATTATTTTTCTTATAAGATGAAATTATGTATAATTTTTGTAAAGAAATGGTCTAAAAAGTGAATTAATATCATCTATTATCGTTTTCAAATATCACGTTAAAAGTGCATTTCAAGTACATTAGTAATAGTTTACTACTGTGACAGAGACTCATGACAGAGGACTATGTAGAAGGCACAGGTGTTATAATTTGCTGATGCATATCAGAAGAAAATCAAACTAGCAGTACATGCTTATATTATAATCTGATACCAGTTTACAGGAAAGTATTGCATCTCTACCATATTTGCCTTGATAAAAACCCATGGAAAGCAGTGGGGAGAAAAACACGGGAAAGCAGAGAAAACTAACCAATACAAATTTTGAGTAGACAAGTTTGTTTTGAGCATCTCTTTGAGAAAAATTGCAGCTGGAATCACTTATGACATGCCTGCAAAATCTTACTCTAAAAACTGTAGTGTGGCGGAAAGTTCAAGTAAGAGTGACTCAAACTTATTTCTCAGAAAAAACCTTTAGAAACAGTAATCAGAAAGCATAATTAAGATACCCAATTCTGCCTGTGACAGAAGGCATAAAAAAGGAAAAAAGCTTTATGGAAATAAAGCCAGGGGTGTAGCCAGAAAATTCTATTTTATCCTCACAAACTCTTTTTACTGCCCCCAACCTACTCGGCATTTCAACACGTCTTTCAAAATGTTGCCCCCCCCTTTGCTGTTAATAAATGTAGACATCATTTTAGCACTTCCCTCTTAAACTACTAAAGATATTGTTTTTAGATTTGTAATCCTATCTGGAAGCAAGTTATATACTAGTTATTAGAGACATTAATTTAGACAGATGTAAAAATAATATGGCCTGAAAAACGTTACAATGATTCTGAGTGATGCAAACCAAAATATGTACTCTGCGGAGTACAAAGTGTATGTCTGGCTACACCCTTGAACAAAGCATCTAATTAAGCAAGAATACAGTATAACTGTTGATGACATATTAATTAAATAATAATTCAATTAAATGGTTTCATAGAAACTAGGATTTACCGCACATAATCATTGTGATAAAAAACAGGGTCAAAAACCATTAGAAAATGAGTGCGATTGTGCTGAAGCTGCAGAATCCTATGTGGGGTGCTTTGCCATTTATACATTCTATTTATGAATGCCCCCTTACATATAACAACAATAAGGATACGGTACTTTGTGATAAGTAAAAGCAGGGACATGACAGGGCCTGAAAAACTTTTGCCCCACCAGAACACTTTCAGTAGAAATATCTTTTTGAGTGAGAATGTTGAAAAATATCTAATGTGACAAACCATGGATTCAGAATAAATCTAGACTGTACACAATGCGCATTTTATTTTGTTATAGGGCTATCACGAAGGTGATTCACATACCTCTAGTATTCGTCCTAAGTTATCATCCCTTTTAGATAATTATTATAGTGTTGCATTCTGTGACACAGTGATGAGCACTACAGCTGACTTACAAAAATATTCCTCTACAAATTGTTTGCTCCCACAAGTGTAACATCAGTAGCTGGCCCCACATGACATGGAATCAGTCAATAATTGAACAGCTGCTCCACATCTGGTAAATACAAACACAAGTTTATTAAACTTGCAACACGAAGAGCCACAAAAAAAAATGTGTGCATGGCGCCACGTGCGTTAGAAGCGAAACTTCTGTAATTAAGTAAGAAAATGAACACACACACACACACACACACACACACACACACACACACACACACACACACACACGGTTTTCCAAATAAGTAAATTTTTGCACTTCATTACAAAAGTTTCACTTCAAACGCATGTGGCGGCCAGTCACATATTTTTTTTTGTTATTCTCATTCGTACTAGACAAGACCAGTTGCATAGCTTTATGTAGTATGCAATAGGATCATGATTCCCACCATGTGTCTCAGTTATACATTCAGATCATGCCTGCATATGTGTGTGTGTGTGTGTGTGTGTGTGTGTGTGTGTGCATGTTTTATATATATATATATATATATATATATATATATATATATATATATATATATATATATATATATCAGTGTACTATAAATAATCAAAAATGCTCAGAGTCGACTTTGAAAACCTTGACTTCATAAGGTCAAAAACAGAAAAGTCAACATGCTAGTATGCATGGCCTAATAAACAGCCTTTGTCTGCAAAATATAATTTTAAAAAACACAACAAAACATTTTTGCAGGGTCAAGATCCAAGAGTGCACAAAAATGGGGTAAAAGTATACTCCCCAGCCCTGGGATTGTGCAGTCTCACACATCTGTCAACCATCTGCTTAGCTGACCACATATGGGACTAAGCAGCTATTGACCACACACAATCGACCAACTCAAGTACTCCCATATATATATATATATATATATATATATATATATATATATATATATATATATATATATATATATATATATATATATATAATAATTGTTTTTCTTATTTATTTATTATTAACTTTATTGTACATTTGGTTACCAGGAAAGTCTGACTGGACACAGTCATTTTTCAGCATAGGCCTGGGGAGAAACTCTCCACATATAAGAAAGCACATACAACATAAGTATTAGTGATTATAATTTCACAGTTACAGAAGTAAGACATTTTTCTTTTACATCAATACACAGATACAGAGCAGGATACTTTCATAATACATCAAAACCATAATGGTAACTGAAAACATTTGTAACCAGGTGAGTTAAGAGAAGCTATTCAGTTTAAAGGCTGAAGTTGTAAATGTAAAGCTGTTAGGATAGTTTAGGGTAGACTTTACTGTTAGAAGGATGATACACTTTAGGTAGACAAGTTAGATGACAGGTGGGAAAGGTGGAGTAGAAGAGATACAGATAATATTCTAGGGTATAGGCATAGGACAAGCATGAATAGTAGAAGGAAGAGAAAGAGTTTCAAGCAGAAGGGAAGATAAAATGCCTGATAAAAAGGTGAGAGAGGTAATCCTGTGTGACCAGAGGTCTAGCCTGGGGAATTACAGTTACATATCCAGTTGGCTTGTAAGTATGACTTTAGGGGTTGTTTGACTAGGGTTAAGGAGGAGATTGCAGGTATGTTAGTGGGTAAAGTGTTCCACTTTTTGGCTATGAAATTTGAGTATAGGGAAGATCCAACAGAGCTGTAAGGTTTAATGATTTGAAGGAGAATTTTATTATTGGAGCGTAGGACTCTAGTACTGGAGTAGGGATGTATTAGGTTTTGTTATGCAGGGATTTTGTCTGGGTAGTAAAGTATTTCATGGGCTAATATGAGCTGGTTGTAGAGGAGAAGATGGGGAGTTTGAGCCAATTAAGTCTTTTTAGGACTGAGCAGTGGTGTGTGAGATGAGGGCTACTAGAAGCAAATTTTGCAATAGCAGGTTTTAAGTTTAGCAATATCAGATTTTCTAATATTGATAAGGACTGGGGAGGCATATAACAGAGTGGACAGAAGGTGTGTATGTGCGATTTTTGCCTTAGTGCTATTTGTGAGGAATTATGTGTTTCTCTATAGGCCTCCTACTTTTTATGTACTTTTTAATAGTGAGTGCAATGTGATTGTCAAATCTCAGGTTGCTGTCTATTTTGACACCAAAGAGTTTGGTGTGGGTGATAGGGGAGATATTGGTATTGTTGTGAGATGTGCTAGTGAAAGTGAGTGGATAAGTATTGAGGTTAGTTGGGAGAAATATGAGAAGTTTGGTTTTATTAGGGTTTAGTATTAGTTGGGAGTTGGTAAGCCATTTTTCTACAGAGAAGAAAGAAGCCTGTGTTATTAGTTGGAGTTCTTGGAGAGAAGAGGAACAGAATAGTGTTGAGTCATCAGCATACTGGATGACTGAAGCATGTAGTGAGGAGGAGTGAAGGTTGTTAGTAAAGACAGAAAAGAGTAAAGGACCAAGGATGGAGCCTTGAGGGATGCCTAGTGTAACTGGTAGTAGAGGAGAGAGATTTATCTCAAACACTTTCTTCAAAGCTTATTTGTAACTGCTCCCTTGACCGCATTCTGTATTTTCAGATTTTGCTTGATTTTTAGATAGAGTACATCTTTTGTCAAAACACATTTTATTACACCAGCAAGACAATCACCTGACCATTTGTGTAATTAGATCTAGTAAATCTTTCACAACAATTCCTTCTATTTGACTAAAGGACTTTTTCAAAGAGATTAGTGATCGATCAGGCCATTTATTAAGAAGAGAGAATAACATTTTTACAAAATATAAGAAAAAATTATGACTGCTGTACTGTAAAACAAAATGGAAAGTGTAAATTAAGCATTCTGGCACATAACAAACCTCAAGGAAATAGATTACTGCTGTGTGTTATACTGTTGCAAAATGACATGTGTAGACTGTTACTTTAAGTTCTACCTTCATTCATAGATAAGTGCTTTTGAAAGTTCAGTGGACTGTAAAGATATATGGTGAAGCCAGCTGCTAAATAAATAGCATGCTTTACTCCATTAAATTCTTCACTTTGGATATCATGATTTACTGGCACCATCTTGTAAGGGCATGTAAAAAGTACCGTCCAATTCTATTCATATTTAAAACCGATCATAAAAATATTTTAACACTCCATCTTAAAGTATAAGTGGTTTAATCAAATCTGTTTCATTCTCATAAACAAAAGTGATGAAAATAGTGTGTGAGGCTGCCAGGGATCGCTCACGTATTCGCTCTCACTCTTCATTCTCACTGTGTGTGTGTGGGATCGCTTGCTCGCTCTCACTCTTCGCTGTCAGTGTGTGTGTGTGTGTGTGTGTGTGTGTGTGTGTGTGTGTGTGTGTGTGTGTGTGTGTGTGTGTGTGTGTGTGTGTGTGTGTGTGTGTGTGATCGCTCGCGCTCACTCTGCTGTCTGTGTGTGTGTATGTGTGTGTGTGTGTGTGTGTGTGTATACGTGTTTGTGTACCAGGGATCGCTCACTTATTTGCTCTCACTCTTCATTCTCACTGTGTGTGTGTGGGATCGCTTGCTCACTCTCACCCTTCACCCTCAGTGTGCGTGAGTGCGTGTGTGCGTGTGTTTGTGTGTGGGATTGCTTGCTCACTCTCACTCTTCACTATCAGTATGTGTGTGTGTGTGTGTGTGTGTGTGTGTGTGTGTGTGTGTGTGTGCGTGATCTCTTGCTCTCACTCTTTACTGTCAGTGTGTGTGTGTGTGTGTGTGTGTGTGGATTGCTTGCTCACTCTCACCCTTCACCATCAGTGTGTGTGTGTGTGTGTGTGTGTGTGTGTGTGTGTGTGTGTGTGTGTGTGTGTGTGTGTGTGTGTGTGTGTGTGTGTTAGATCGCTCACTCGCTCGCTCTGGTGGAGTTTAACTTATGTAGTTCCTTTTCACTTTTCTGTTATATTTCATGCTCTCACACTGTCCCATAAGAAGTTTCACTTCAATAACTACATTAAAAACAACATATTTTGCAATCCTAAATCTCCCTTTACATAATGATAGCATAATTACAATAAAAAGAAATGATAAAAAAGTTGCATATAATATGTAATAGCATAATTACAACAAAAAGAACTGGTAAGAAACATTGCATATAATATTTAATAGCATAAGCACAGAGTTCTCTTCAAACTACCTGGAGATATACAGAGCTGAGTATATTTTTCTGGCACTTCAGAGATGTGTACTGGTAATTGTTGTTTGACTCATTTTATATCTTTGCTGGCTGACTTCAGAGTTGTGCACTGTTATTTTTGCTTCACTGTATAGTTTTTCAGATCTCTGCTGAAGGTGTTTCTCCCCCCTCCCCCTATTTCTCTGTGTCTTAAGTTGGTATAACTGGTTTTACATCCTGTGTGTTATCTGACTATCTCAAGGATTACTTGCATAAAATTAGACCCTCCTAGTAACAGCCTGCATATCATTGCTGGAGCTTTCCTGTGTCCTGACACAGTGCTCTTCAAACTATCTGGATATATACAGAACTGAGTATATTTTTCTGGCACTTCAGAGTTGTGTACTGGTAATTGTTGTTTGACTAATTTTATATCTTTGCTGGCTGACTTCAGAGTTGTGCACTGTTATTTTTGCTTCACTGTATAGTTTATCAGATCTCTGCTGAAGGTGTTGGTTTTCCCATACCCACCCTCCCTATTCCTGTCTTGTTGTTTAAATTTGGAGGCTTTTGCAGTTGCCCGACCCCACTGTAGATTTGATCCTCTCAGTCCCATCTCTTTACCTCATTCTACCTAACAGACTCCTTCTGCCCTTGTTTTTACTCATTTTTAATTTAATTGAATTTTTTTAAAACTGTTTGGTCTAACATTGCTACATACTCAAGTGTGCTAGCTTGCACTGCATTTGATGTGTTTTTACTGCTGTTTTAGCTACTTTTCTGTATATATATATATATATATATATATATATATATTTAAAAAAATTACCTTTCCTGTAACTAGTGTAGTCTAGATTCAGATTTGCTGTATCCAGGACTGTATGTAAGCTTCAGAGTTCCCCCAAGCTTTCTGTGTTGGAGGGAAGCCTTCTAACTTATCAGTGGAAGTGGTAAGCACTAGGTAACCTATCTACCACATAAGGAGTGGTTCTGGCCCAGAAATTGTAGTTATTGGCCATTTGGGCAGTTTTTCCATCTCTCTCAACTTTCTGATTTAAAAGCCCGCATTTGCACTTGTTTTCCCCCTTTCTGGTAACTAGTTTATTCCAGATACAGATTCTTAGTTTTAGCACTTGAATTTGCTTATTCGTGATCAGTACTTGTTCAGAACTTGTAAGCACTAAATAACCTTCTAATTACTACAGCACTCAACCTTCCTCATTACCTAGAGGAAAATAGTTTTGGTACTTACTTTCCTCACTTGCTTAGAGAAAAACAGCTCTTGTACTCACTTTCCTCACTTATCTACATGAAAATAGTTTTTTTATTTGGGCATGTCCAAGGGTCAGCTCCCAGTGTTCTCTCCTGTCTATCTGATGAATCTGGGCATCTTAGGGCAATGTAGAAATTGCCTCATGTACACAGACAACCCTCTCCTCCTACCCCCCAACACTACAACCTGTGAGAGATGCACTTATCTAGCCAAACTGGAGGTAAAGCTCTCTCCAATCAAGACTGAACTTGACAGTCAAGAGGAGAAGATAAACACTTGCACCACACCACACTCATCACATAGTCTCACTAAATCTACACCACCAAAATCCACACATAGAAACACAAAAACATTCACGGAGGCTCTCAATAATAATCTGCTCAAGCAACAGAGACCTCCAAAGCAGAAATGCAAGCAACCTCCACCCCCCAACACAACCCAAATGACACATAGCCCGCAGACTCAGTGTGCCACTCAACCACAGCCAATAAGGCAAAACAATGTACCCAACACACTAGTCATAGGTGACTCTATAGTCAGGCACACTGATGTCCCACTCACCAGGCTAAACAAGGAGAAGGTTACTGTCAGCTGCCTGTTGGGTGCCAGGATCCACCACATAACCCACGCACTCAGGTCACTCCACAACAAGTACAAATATGACTCTGTCATTGTCCATGTTGGTGTGAACGACCTGAGACATACCTCCCTGGACTACATGAAAACAGACATGGAAGAGCTCTCTGATCTCGTAGCCCACATAGGTATGACCCTAGCCCTGAGAAGCATTCTGCCATCACCCAGAATGATGCCGCAGTACAAGGACAAAATGATTGACTTCAACAATTGGCTAAGCTTCTGGTGCCATTCTAAGGAGATCCAGTATCTGTCTGCCTGGGATGACATGTTTGACAGACCACGATGCTTTGCCAGAGATGGCCTGCACCTGTCACCCCTGGGATTCCGGATACTGGCTAAGGTTCTTGCCGCCCCTATAGTGCCTATTTTAGGCAAGGTTCAAATACCAAATTCACCACCATAACAGGAACAGGCAAGCAAAAACTGAGGGTGATGCTACTCAATGCTAGAAGTCTAAATCTCAAAATGCACTCACTCGAGGCACTCCTTAAAATGGAGAACATCGATATCTGTGCAGTGACTGAGACCTGGTTCAAGGCTCCAGATAGCACGCCTGCACTACCAGACTATAACTCATACCACACTTTTAGGCCATGTAACCTGGACCAGAACACCAAAGGTTGAGGTGTGTCCATATTCATTAAGGATATCCACACCTCCAGGCTAGTTGCTCAGCGCAATGCAGCTGAGGTTATCCAAGTGCAACTAACTCTGGGCAGAACTGCAATCCAAATTGTAGCTTGCTACAGATCCCCCACCATGCCCTGGGATCCCCACTCCTCTTTTCTTGATGTACTGGAAAATATTAGGGTTCAACCAAATACCCTAATAATGGGCAATTTCAACTACCCCACCATTAACTGGGAAAACTACTCAGGTACCAACTCTTTCGCTCAACACTTTCTGGAATTCATAAACTCCAATGCCCTGGATCAACTTATCCACATCCCCACAAGAGGCAACAATATCCTAGATCTAGTCATTACCAACATGAAGTCAATGTCTTATTGGTCCGATCCGGCCATAAGCTAATTACCCTAGATATCCACATCCTGCCTACATCCCCCATTAAGGAAACCATGGTAAAAAATTTCTCCAAAGCCAACTTCATGCTTCTTAAGACAGAAATGGTGAACTTCATGACACCCATGCAGATGGACAATACAGTTAGGACTACTGAATCCTACACAATTGCACTTTATAAGCACTTACATGAGTGCATGGATCATGCTATCCCAAACAGAACCAAGATGCTACCCTCCAAAAAAAGGAAGCCAATCTGGTGGTCCCCCTCCATAAACAAACTGTACAACAGAAGGAAGAAACTGTTGCAAAAGAGAGTAAAATCCCATGAGTGGAGGAGCTCCCTGGTCAGCCTCAGTAAGAAGCTGCGATCCCTGATAAAATCCTCCAAAGCTAGTTATGAAAACAAAATCGCCACTGATTCTAAAGACAACCACAAAGCATTCTATAGCTATGTCAAGAATCTCAGTGGCAACACTCAGATCTGCTCTGAGTTACAGCACAATGGCAATAAATATACAGACCCAACTGATATTGCCAACATCCTGGCAGATAGGTTCAGTGCTAACTTTACCCCCTCTTGCCCCCCTAAAGAGCCCATCTCTATACCGGAAGAATGCAAAGTTCCTGTAATCACGGCTGCACAGGTAAAAACCACACTGTCCAAAGCCAAGAACACAGCATCCATGGGACCAGACAACATCCCAGGCTGCCTTCTACATGAAATACAGAATGAACTGGCACCCCACCTAAGTACCATGTTCAATCATAGCCTCACCTCAGGCTTTGTGCCTGCTGAATGGTGCACAGCGACGGTTATCCCACTCCACAAGGGGGGAGCCACCATGGACCCCGGGAACTACCACCCCATTAGCCTGATGAGCCTGGTCTGCAAGGCCATGGAACATATCATCATGGAACTTATAAACAAAGACATTGGTAATCTCCAAACTTTGGACCCCACCCAGTTTGGGTTTGTAAAAGGCAGATCATGTCTCCTAAACCTAACAGACTTCTTTGAAGCAGTCACCAAAGCCGTAGACAAGGGTACGGTGGTTCACACAGTCTATCTAGATCCTGCCAAGGCTTTCGACACCATCCCCCACTCTGGAATTATAGATAAACTCACTAAACTAGGTATAAATCCCTATGTCACAAGATGGGTTGCCAACTGGCTCACTGACAGAACCCACATGTGAAAGTAGCAGACTCCAAATCCGACTTCAGACCAGTGACAAGTGGGGTACTACAGGGTTCAGCCCTGGGTCCTCTCCTGTTTGGTATCTACTTCTCTGAAGTACAGGCTAACACAGAAGGTCTTTGGCTAACGAAATTTGCAGATGACTGCAAACTAGGAGCCATAATCAAAACTCCTAACGATGTGGACATCCTACAAAAGGGCCTCACTGAGACAGATGCCTGGTGTCAAAGCCATGGCCTCAAGCTCAACGCCAAAAAGTGCATTGTCATCCTCTTTGGTAAAAACTCTATACCCATGAACTACAACATAGGCGGTAGTATACTTAACACCAAAAGTGTGATAAGAGACCTTGGGACACAGGTGGACAATAGTCTCTCCTTTGATAATCACATCGCCACAGTAGTCAGGAAATCTTTCTACGTGGCACACCTCATCACAAAAGGTTTCTCATCCAGAAAAAAAGAGGTCATTCTTCCCCTCTACTCATCACTCATTAGACCCATTATAGAGTACAATGCCCCTTTTGGTATGTACCTCACAAGACATCTACAACAACTGGAAAGGCCGCAGAAATACCTCACAAAGAGGATTACTGGCCTCAAACAGATGCCCTATGCAGACCGTCTCAAAAAACTCCAACTTTACTCCGTCGCATATCGCCTACTCAGTGGTGATCTCTGCCTAACATACAAAGTTATGTCAAACCCAGAGCTGTTGGACATGCTCCACTTAAAGAAATCCCAATCTCTCTGAGCTACATGCTCTAGGGACCTAAACCTTGTCACCACAATAAACAGAACATGCCGGAGGGATAGATTCCTGTCCCAGAGACATCTGGAATAAACTACCTATCAATATATCAAATAAAGCTCCTCATTAGCACTCTTCAAGAAAAATCATGATGATTACATGGGAAATAGGAAATTCACCCCGGGAATCACCTCTGCGGCTCTGCTCGACAGTGGCACAGGAAAATAATTTTCTTGGGTGGCAAAAGCCAGGGTACCTTTTTGGCTGGGCTTGTATAGGCCCCAGGGCTGATAGACTAGTACCTACCTATGAACCTATGAACCATAATTACAACAAAAAGAAATGGTAAAAAAGTTGCATACAGTATTTAAGTTGTTTACTCAGAGCAATGCAATATACAAGTGGAGACTAAGGGACTCAAAGCAGGGCTGTTTTTCATTGGATTCATAGGAATTTCAAGGCAACTGAATCTTGTGACTGTTTAGGACTTGCCAGTACTCAAACTTAGGCTGAGCTCCCTTTGTCTGGGAAGGTCAGATTAGTTAATCTCAGAGTAAATTTTAACCATGTTGATGTATTCTATGCTAGCACCTTCTGTACATGATCTTTTGTGACTCACTCTTACTCTTCACCGTCAGTGTGTGCGTGTGCTTGTGTGTGTGCGCGTGTTTGTATATGGGATTGCTTGCTCACTTTCACCCTTCACCATCAGTGTGTGTGTGTGTGTGTGTGTGTGTGTGTGTGTGTGTGTGTACATTTGTGTGTGTTAGATCGCTCACTCGCTCGCTCTGGTGGAGTTTAATTTATGTAGTTCCTTTTCACTTTTCTGTTATATTCCACTCTCTCACACTGTCCCATAAGAAGTTTCACTTCAATAACTAAATAAAAAGCAACATATTTTGCAATCCTAAATCTCCCTTTACACAATGATAGCATAATTATAATAAAAAGAAATGGTAAAAAAAGTTGCATATAATATTTAATAGCATAATTACAACAAAAAGACTGGTAAAAAACATTGCATGTAATATTTACTAGCATAATTACAACAAAAAGAAATGGTAAAAAAGTTGCATACAGTATTTAAGTTGCTTACTCAGAGCAATGCAATATACAAGTGGAGACTAAGGGACTCAAAGCAGGGCTGTTTTTCATTGGATTCATAGGAATTTAAAGGCAACTGAATCTTGTGACTGTTTAGAACTTGCCAGTACCCAAACTTAGGCTGAGCTCCCTTTCTCTGGGAAGGCCAGGTTAGTTAATCTCAGAGTAAATTTGACCTGTGTTGATGTATTCTATGCTAGCACGTTCAGTACATGTACCTTTGTGACAATAACTGGTATAGGGGATTGACGGATTTGTGGACTTTGAATAGAAGTCTTGGCTGGTAACGTTAACACTGAATTTGTTTGGTAGTATATATATTGGGTCTAATTTGAATAAATGCTATTTTGAATAAGTTCAGAACAAACTTCTGTGTTGTTCCTTACTTTCCTTATGTAGATAAAGAAGAAATTATGTTGGGTTGCTTTAGTAGATCTAATGGTATTTTTCAAGTTTTTAGTAATATTTTGATACTCTCACTGGTATGATTTATATGCTGCAAAAATTAATGATTTTTTTTTTCTTTTGTTGTAAAGTTTATATTATGTTGATGGACCACCTAGGAGGCTTATGTTTGAAATTCCCATTATATTTTGCTTTGGCTGGGACTGCTAACTGTATGCATTTACCTGAATGGGTACAGAACTCCTTCATGAAGCTACCCACTGCAGCACTGTTGGAACTGATATTACCATAGGTAAATGTTAAAACATCATTATAGAATTGATCAGGTAAGTTATGTTTGAAAATTTTTTTTTTTAAATCAAACATTTTTATTTTGGATACACCAGGCAACAATCATTTAAATGCATGGTGTCCTTTAGTCCTTGCTTTGATGGCTGTCTATTTAATCAAGTCCACAAATATTTATTTAGATAGAATAGCTCCTGATCAGAGTATATATTCAACATTTCTCATTAAAGTTTATCTTTTTTAAAAGAAATCTTTATCACACATTCACACATTTCTTGTGTATCTATACTTCCCATATGTATAATACTTTTGTTTTTTGTTGATGACCAGTGGCTTCACTTCCATTCTGAAAGACTTTATTAAGCTTTATTGCATCATGTTACACATTAACACTGGTCTAATCTCAGCAATCACAGATTTCCCATTTCAACAACATTAGTATATGTTTAGTTGCCTACCTTCTGCATTGTCTATAACCTGTTGAATTTCCCCTTTCTTGTATCTCTTATTAATGTGTGCCTCAAATGTTATTTTTTTCTAAAACCCCAAACAACTGCTAAACTATTTGCACTTTATCCCCACCTGTGGAAATAATTCCATCATTTTGTGACAAACTACATGCATGGAGACATTCTCTTTAAAGCAAACATTGTTAATGAAAGAAAGAAAAAAGGAAAATAGGCAGAAGTTTACATCCTCCCATTACCTGCTCTTTTATTTTTACTCGGTCTCCAGTCCCACTGTCTCCTTTCTAGAAATTCTTTCCTTCATGCAATACTCTGTTAGATGAAGTTACCCCTTTTCTATATCGTGTTCCACATCCTTTTTCCTTATTATTCACTATCTTCTCCACCAACTTTTCTACTTCCTGTTATACCACCTATTTCTACTCCCCCTTCTTTTATTTCCTTCTCTTGTGTAAGTTGTGTTACTATAGATTCTTTTTCATTGCTAATGGTGGAGCAGTTATTGTTTCCAGTACTTTGTTATTGTTTCCCCCAACATAACTACTGCTACTAAGTTGAAAATCTATCATGGTATTTCAGTATCAGTTCTTTGTAGGAACAGTTGTTGTGTTAGTTGAATATCGTTTTTTAATACTAACAGCTTTTCTATTTTTTGTTTAAAGTCTGCTAACACTGGACAATCCCAGAAGATAAGCAACCAGGGGCCCCTGCTTCCCATCAAATATCTCCAGCAATTATCCCTAACATTCGGTAACTTCCTACTCAGCATCATCAGGGTATAAAAGTACTGCTGCAGGCATTTCCAGGTGAATATTTGAAATTTTCTTGCCTTGGTTCCATAGCTTGGAATTTTTAACAATTCCTGCCAGATGGTCTCTGAAATACTTTCCATGCTTTTTCCCAATCATTCCTACACCTTTCTATTTATTCTTTTGTCCCTTGATGGAGGTGTCTAATTTTCACAGCCCATACTTTGATGAGAATGAACCCTCCTAATTAATTAAATATCTGCACATCTCACAGACAGAACTGAGTTAAGTATGAGTTCATTATCTGTTTGAATAAGGCAATATTTATACTACCTGAGTATACCAAGTGCTTAGAGACTGGCAATAGAAGGGGAAACTAGCAGTCTGATATGTTTTTATCCAGCGATTTGGAGAATTAGTTTAGATGAGTTAATTTATGAAGGGATATGCAGACTGGTATAGAATAAACCATATGTAACTAAATGAGATGATATATGGAAAAATACTAACATAATAAAGGAAGAAGGAAGAAAGTACATTTGTGGGGAAGGCGTATCTTGCACCGCTTTGCACAAACTAAGGGGGCTTAATGGCTAAGAAGGCAACTGCAATGTATGTATGGGCTGCTGAAGGACTAGGCAGTAATCCAAGAGCACACTGTGGCTTACTCACTGCACTGCTACAGGCAGCTGTGGGAACTTTGTAGGGTCCACATGTAACAGAAGACTTCTCAATATTTGGGGGCAGGTGGAGATAATGAGCACAGAAGAAGGTTAAGTTGCCTGTGCCTATACAGCATTTCTACAGCAACTAGGAGCAGCCTTACACAAACACATGCAACCTTTAGCAACACTGTAATGCGCAATGCTCAACTGAGCAAACCAGCCAATGGAAGAAAAAGATGATTTGATGAGTCACTTGGGAGAATAGATTAAGAAAGAACCCTTGGCAGAATACTGCAAATTCTCATTTCTAACAAGAAGAAATTGTTAAAACAGTTGTAAACTTCAAAAAATGCTGCCAGGCAGCTCATGTCTCGATACTAGCTATACATTAGTTAAACAAAGATCCTACTTGATGTCAAACAGATGAAGTCAGTAGTCACTTCCTGTGAATAAGTCTTAGCTGAGCAAAGTTGAGCAATAAAGCACAAATCTGTTCAAAGCAGAGCAAAGTCAAGCAATGCAGCAGAATTTACAACAACGTAAAGGCAAGCAGCAGCCCAAAAAAAACTCATAATGCTAGCCCACTTCCAACAAATTATGCCACATAATACAACAAATTCACCCTCTATCACAAGAGAAAATTGCTAAACAGTTCAGACATTAAAAATACTATGAGACAAGCCTGAATATTAGCCAAAAATTAACTAAAATAGAAACTTTCCTGGTGTTCAAGGGATCAAATCTGTACTGAATTTGTATTCATTGAATCCCCAAATAACTTAGCAATTCTGCAGAAAGGTTTGTCCCAATAAATAACTATTGCCAAAATCATAGACTGAGCCTAAATACCAAAATAATGCATTATTGTATCCTTTGGAAAATCACCTGCTACAGGGAACTACCACACTGACATCTATGTGGAAATTGACCTACCTTTTACCAGCATGTTTCCATTATTGTAAGAAAATCTTTCTATATTGCACAGCTTATAAATAAAGGGATTGCATTTAGATCTAGGGATGTCTTTGCCCTCCTTTACTCAATCTTCATTAGGCGAGTCATTGAATATAGTGCCACCTTTGGCATGTAACCACTGGAATGGCAACAGAGATACATTGACAAAGGTACTCAGTATCCTATAGACTGCTAAAAGGTGACCTGTGTCTAGCTTACAGGGCATCCTCCAACCTAAAATCGATTGAGTCCACATCATGAAGTCAAATGGTATCAGAAATACTCACTCTAGTGATCTAAAGCATTTCTGCAACATCAACAGAATGATTTGGAGAGACAGGTATATTTCACAGAGGATACTGCTGCACTCCAACTGACTCCCCATCCAGATAAAACAAAGTTTGCTCCTGTCCATACTTAAGTACAAAATTGGAACTATGGATGGGAATGAGAAAATTAAGCCTGGGGCTGTCCCCTGTACTACTAATAGATAAAGGTAGCTCCTAAATGCTTAATAGATAAAGGTAGCTCCTAAATGCTTTATCTCATGTATGGTTTCCCTCAAATTTGTATGGCATGATGCCAATTATTCCCATTATGGGTAATATACAGTTATTGACAATGGGATGGGTAAGGACAATCTCTAACCAAATGGGATAGGTTAAATTTAAGCAAAAAAAAAAAAAAAGGAAATTGCCTAAGCTTAAAATGGTCTCCAAGGGCAGCTAGCCTAGTACTTACCTTTGAACCTGTAACTTTCCATGAATAAGTCTCTGCCATGCCAAATTGAGCAACAAATCATAACTCTGTTCAAAGAAGGAAATACATATATTCAAGAAGCTGCCTTTTGGATGCCATGTAACACATTGTTGCACTGTGATAGCACAGTTCCAATAAGAAAGGTAATTTCACTCATCACTTACAAAATCTCCACATAGCACTTACCAAATGACAGTTCCATAGCTTATCAGGTAATACTATACAATTAATATAAATATTTTTGGAACGACATTTAATATAACTGCAAAGCTTTCATAGTTACATATAATTTCATGAACTCATTACTCATAACAATATCAGTTTCTGGTATTTTGATGTAAAGCTTACATAATTTCAATTTATTTAAGTAATATCACAAATGCAGTGGCAGTCATATTTACATTCCACACAGCAATGTTTTTAGTATATACAAATAATTGTAACTTTTAGTGGAAAGACTATTTTATGTCAAAATATGGTATCAAATAAATAACTGCATTGCCTAAACTAGATAATTTAAACTTTAATTTATATACAAAAATACTGATTACTATTATGCATATGGAATAATGCATTTGCATGTGTTTGTTTTGAATAAATTATTGCACACTCACAGCTTATATCAAACAGCTTCCCCAGTGGCACAGTAATTTCTTTTCTGTAGCATGAACACCTTTGCATGTCATATTGTTTAGTTAAGTGCTTTCATTCATCGCATGTCCTGTTAACCACTGTACTACTCTTGTTATTTTTTAGTACACTGACTGCAGGAAGGTGGCTGAGCTGATTGTGTTAAGCTTTTACATTACATGAATGACAGATCCTTCATTTTTATACTCAGAAACATGAGTCACATGCAGCTTAATACACTACTCTAATTGCTGAGTCATGCTGTGATACAATGCCATGTCTGCAGTCACATCACTCCAACCCCACACTTTTAAGGATGCTAACCACGAAGAGTACAGTAATTGGCTTAATGAATTGTAAGTTGTGTCTTGCTGCATTTAAATTCTGTGCTCACTCAAAATCCAAGCCTCTTTGTATCTCAGCAGATGTGTACAGAACCACAGTAAACCTTCTCTTGTTATGCACAGAAAAAGAAAGTTCTACTTCTCACTCATCCTTATCCAGTCAGTCTTCCCATCTATAGCTTTGTTGTGCCCCTGACCTACCACTAAGTTATCCAGAATTTCACAGAATGTCCATATTTTTGTCTCATACATTTGGTCTGTTCCTCATACAGTTTGTGCTTTTCTGGCAAATCAGTAAGGATTAAAATGACTAAAAATGACCTTTACAAAAATGTATGCCAAAACAAAACCTGGTATTTTACTAACTTTCTAAATTTGTAAGAGCAGCAATTAAAATCTACCCCTGATTTTTGGCAATTGTCTCCTCATTATTTTTGGTTCTGTCCATAATTCTTGTTGAAAGTGTTTGAGAGATATGGAAAACCGAAACATTGAGGAATAATTCAGATGTCCTTAGAAAAGTGTGAACTGTATGCTGGGAAAAAGTTAAACTGGGTAAACTTCATGTCTAGCAGTCAAAGTTATTAATTTACAGTTCCATGCGCATATGCAGCAGAATGCAATGAGACAAAGTACACAGAACATTTTATAGACCGAAAGGAATGTAAGTTACAGAGCTGGAGACCAAAGGCCTGACTTTACCTGAAAAGCATATTATATTTTGGTCCAGCATAGTGTATTACCACATTGGTTGATTCGTTTCAAACTGATGGAATGTAAGGTGATGTATTACTGGACAGAAAAAATATGATACAGTTTTACTACATGTAATGTATAGGTTTTCAACCAACACAGGATCATATCTTATGATGACTGACAATTACCACATGGTCAATCTCGTCTCTCTATCATTAACTGAACAAATTGCAGTTCCTACTTACGTATGAGTTCCCCATCTCGTCCCAGAGTTGCAAGCATTGTCTACTCCCTTGAGATACTTAACCACTTATATATTTTATCAAGCCCATCAAACTCACTGCTGAGTTCTATATAAGCACAATTCTTTGAGACTGTCTTGATCTTGAATTCTAATAATTAAATGGTTAGTTTTATTAATATTAGAACTAAAATGACTAATAATTTGTTCTTATGACCAGTCAGGATTATAATTATTAATTACCTCTTCCATTATTAACCATTTATTTTTCCTTGTAAAACCAAATAAAATTATTTTCTTTAAGATATATAACTTTTTTACAAATTGTCATCTTATATTGACTTTTTGTATAGGCTACAGGTAATATAATGAAAAAAAATTACGAGAAGGATATTTAAAAATAATTTTCCTTGTGTTACTTAATAATGAATTAATCAAATCTGAACTTATCAATAAGGGTTTTAAAAAAAACTAATTATCCACAATTTTTTATTAATAATATTCAAAGATTCTGGAACAGGTTTCAATGGAGAATTTTCACAAATGGATATATCCACTGTTTTCCATTGAGCTTCATATGTAGTAGCTAACCAATTTAGAAAATTTAGTAAAACTACAGAATGTATATAGTTTTTAAGATGTGGAAATCTTATGCCACCTTCTTTCCATGGACTAATATTGTTAGAGAAATAAGTTCTTTCTTTATAGGGTACCACATAAATTTTAATAATAGTTTAAACTAATAATAGTTTTTTTAGGGATAGTAACTATAAACAATATAAAGAATTTTCAGAAGTATCATTTTTTATCAACATTAATTTGTCTTCAAAAATAAAGAGATGTTTATTCTAGTTGTTTTTTATATTTTCAATATCTTTTATAATAACAATATAATTCTCATTTAATAATTAAAATAAATTATCATATAAATAAAATACCAAGTATTTAATCTTTTGTTTATTAAATTAGAATTAATAATTTTATATGAATTTTATTTTGATTTACTACTAAAATCTCAGTTTTATCTGTGTTAAATTTCATTTTGATATACATTCAAAAAGATAATAGAATTGTTTTTTTCTGTAGAAGTGTTTAAAAGTCTCCAATATTTAAAATCATCAGCAAATAAATGTGTTTTTGAATAATATGAGTTATTAACTTTATAACCTTCAATATTTGAAATGTTTTTATAAATTTTGCAGAAGGTTCAACACTAAAATTAAACAGTAATGGAGATAAAGGGCATCCTTATTTCATACTGTTATTGATATTAAACCTCAAAGAGAAGAACACACCAATTTAATAAATGCTTTAGAGTTTCTGTATATATTTAATAGTAAATTAATCAACTCACTTTGCAAACCATAAAATCCTAAGCATTTGAAAAGATAATTCCAATTAATAGCATGATGTATCATTTTTCTGCATCTAAGCTTATAACACTTTATTATTATAATTAGCATACTACAGCAGTTATTATTTTATATTATCATAAGTCTTTACTTGAAGAATAAAACCTATCTGATCATTATGAATTAGATCCTTAGCAGACATTTTAATCCTTTTCATTAAGATTGACATAAATATTTTATAATCTGAATTTAATAATTAAATGCATCAATAACAGGTGCATCTTTCCAGATCTTTACCCTGTTTAAAAATTGGTGACACCAAACAGTAACTCCATGATGGAGGGATTACAAAATTCTTTTAAATTTGAATGTAACATTTTCAAAATAATTACAACAGGTTTTAAGGTAAAACTTTATACATTTCTGAGATAATACCACCATGTCCTGGAGCCTTATTATACTTTAGGATTTTTTTATTTGTTGCTTAATTTCATTAATTGAAATATTTTTCATCACATTTTTATTGTTGCTAGTGAGAGTTGATTTTTATGTTATTTTTCAAAAAATTAGATTGTATCATCAACAGATTTATTTCAATATTTAACTCTAAAATAATTATTAAAAATAATTACTTAAGTTTTTTCAGTATGAACATTTTTTACCATTAGTTTAATTAATTAAGGAATTAATTTGATTTACTTTGCTAAATAGTTTAGGTCTATTAGCAAGTTTATAAAGACCTTTAGGCGAAATTGCATATGTACTCTGTTTTTTTCCAAAGTTAATTCAGTTTTACGAGCTAAGGTTTGTTGATAATGTTTCTTAAGTTCAGCAATTTATTTTAGCTTGCTATTATCACCTTTTTGTAAATCTATTTTTACTCTATACACATAATGCATTACAATCTGAAAAGGGCAAGGAATAACCTTATAAATTTAATGTCATATTGCAGATCTGTAGTAGCTAAAATTCTGTCTGTCCTTGTTTGAGTACCATGAACAAAACAATAGACAGTATAAAAAATTAATCTCTATCAGTATTTGCTTTAGTATCTATAAGATTAAAATTAATTGATTCTTTAAATGTTTTAGCTGTAGAAGTGATTTTAATATTTTTCAAATACTCATATCCAGTTCAAACAAGGATACATCTTAAGTTTGATAAAATTATTCACACGCATTCCTTAGATGCTTTTACTCCTAGAACTGGTATCCAACAAACATTTGACAGAGTATATATTTTTAATTATATTCTAACAAAATTTTAGCATATAATGCTAACATACACTTTGAATTAGAATAACTGGAATGTATTTTTGGTATTGATACAATTTTTTCTTCAAAGAATCACTGATCCTCTTCAGTTATTTTTAAAGGATGAATATGGAATTAGTTAATAATCACTATTAATTAGTCTTTATATTTGTGTATTATATGTCTTTTCTGTAACAAAACATCAGAATTATTCAATTTAAAATATTTGAACAGAGATAATCTTTTATTGCCACCATTAATTTCATCCATTGTGTCAGTTTTGCAATTAATTATAAATTCATATTTATTTTTAAAAGTCATAAACTTGCCAATAGGAATTTATTTCATTGTAATGACTCTTAATGATGAAATAAGCAAGACATATTGTTTATAAAAATATTATTGTGGAATAACAGTAAACAACAAAAAGAAATTGTATTTACTTATTTACAAATTTTAAAACCAATCTAACTATACCTTTCATGGATACAAAAGTCCACACTAAGTTTAGACACTAAAGTGACTAACCCTCTAATTTGCATTTTAGAAGGACCTAACAATTAGTGTTAATGAAATAAAGCTCCTATTAAATATAATTAAGAGTTTTTTTATGTTTGATTAATGTTCCTCAAACTGTATGAAAGTTTTTTTTGATTGATTAAATTATGAATTAATATCAGGAACATAGTTATAAAATAGTTACTATTTAAAATACTCATTATAAATTAACAGGAAATTCTTAAAGTGTTCATTAATATAAATAAAAGGTAAATAAGAGTATTACTAACCTTACTATAATTAAATTAATTACCAGAAATAAATTAAATGTGATATTCCAAATATAAGAGAACATAAGTATTATTTTGAAAATGTAATATTTTATGTTCATCTGAATAAGTTTGAACATTCAATGAACATACAATGAATTACTTTTTATATCATACACAGCAATTACTATTTATATGTATAAGCTCACAAGCATGTGCTGAACTAAAATTGTTGAAGTCTACTATACTATACTATTGTATGATAGTAACTAATCAATCATTACTATTTCTAATAAATAATGATGTAATGAAATACATGTACAGAGGTAATATTACGTGAATCACACAAGATATTGTGAATAGAAACATGTGCATTCATAATCAAGGTGTTGCATATACTGGAGATGTTTTAGGCTATTTTTTACTGAATTTAACATATAACCTATATTACTACAATTAACCTGCCCTTTCGAGGGCAGCTACAAATTATGTCATTTATTTTAATGCCTTAAGGTCCCATTGAACTATCTAACAGCTGCTTTCATTTACTTACTCAAATGCAAAGAATCTTAAGAAATCTGAAAAAAAATACTTTTCTCATAATAGCTAACCTTTCTATGGCATGCCTAAGAGATTAATACTGGAAAGAATGGAATCAGATCAACTATTAATAGGTAGGTACTAGGCTATTGGCCCTAGGGCCCATACAAGCCTAGCCAAAACATGTACCCTGGCTTTTGCCACCCAAGAAAATTATTTTCCTATGCCCCTGTTGAGCAGAGCCACAGAAGTGATCCCCGGGGTGAATTTCCCATTTTAACTACATAACCTAAAAAAGGGGGGAGGGGAGAAGGGGAAAATGAGTCATTCCCATCTCTACACTTAAATTACATAATACTGTATAAAATGCTTATTCAATCCATATTTATCCAAAAAAGCAAATAACGTCAACAAAGTATTTTCACAAACAAACTCCATTTATATATTTATATAAATGATAAATTTATTACATCTATAGGATGATGACATATTGGCAAGTGTGTACTATCAAACATTATATGACATGTACTTTGCCTTTCCTGCTTTTTCATCACAAAACAAATATAAAAATAAATTTAATGGCACTGTTATTTGAATGTCCCACATGCATAACAAGTACAAATGTAATCACTCTCACACAAATGATAAGACCTGGATTAAGCCACAACACAAATGAAATAAACTAAATCCACACAAAAAGGACTGAAACCAGGAGCCAGTATGAATAAATAGATGAATAGGTATATAGATACTCGGAAACAAAGAGAATCCTTGATGTCAGGGTTCACACTTCTTTATTGTAACACAATAAATGCAATGCTTTCTGTCAGTTCAGAGACTTTATCAAGATACAGAAAGAAACAGGAAACACCCCATATATAACCCTGACCAAATTAACAACTTAACAAATCATCACACAATTAATTTCCTTCACCTTCAACCTACAAGACCTTTTTTAAAACTTCCCTGAAACAAAATACATTATTATCAATAAAACCAGGTTTCAATGCAAGTTCAAGATAAATAAGTTATAAAACACACACACACACACATATATATATATATATATATATATATATATATATATATATATATATATAAAAGACCAAATCTTCTCTAAGAATAAATACATACATACTAAAAATGTATTAAAAAACTTCCATGATAGAAACATTCATATAAAAGGAAGAAAATTAATATACTTGAAAGGCACTCAGCTTTCAAGTGCCTTTAATTTAAACAAAAAACAAGCCAGGGAAAACATATCATTTAATCCTGGCCAAACAGTTGTATTCATTCTAAGCTGCCAATGTGCTTCCAACCTTTCTAACTGCAAAGGCCATTGACCCCCCCCGATCCCTTTTCAGCACATCAGTAACAACAAACTTAAAAGAATATCCCTCATATTCCATACAATGACTAGCTAAGGCATTCACTTTATTCTTCAGTCTAATGTCCCTGACATGTTCACATATTTGATTCCTACATTTTGCCTACATAGAAGCAGGGGCATTGCACACATAAAGCACAATAAACAACCCTCTCTGATTGGGAAGTGCACTTGTCCCTGAAACTGAAGGTCTGCCCATTGATGGCTGCTGATGATGAACCCTCCATAATAAAGCTACATTGGTTACATATCCCACATTTTTCATGAGACCTTCACTAGAGTCACGTCTAGGGTTCTTGAGTAGGCTTTACAAACATCTACATACAGAGCGAAACACCTAAAGGGTGAAAACTGGAATGACAAACATGTTTCATCATCAGAATGCACCACACAGGTAAGTAAAATTTAAACTAAAATATTAAATTAATTAGCTTTTGCAGGGAGGGAAGCCCCCTGCACCTCCCATGTGGAGGAGTTTGCCCCCCATGCCCCCCTACTTAAATATACCAACTCTGAGACCACATTACAGTGGGAAAAGGATATATTTCCTTATCCCCACTACCATGCTGCTGGCTAAGAAACATGTTCGGCATTCTGGTTTTCGCCCTTTAGATGTTTCATCTGTATGTACATCAACCTTAATGTGTCGATGTACATACATTCACACTTCTGATCTTCCGGTCTAGCAATATAGACCAAACAATAACACCTTCTGCTGGACAATCTACAATGCACCACCAGAAGCCAGCCACACCACACACAACCCTCCCACATTTCAAAACAAAGCTGCCACTATCTCAACAAAAAGTTGCCATACAAAATCTCCACCCAAGTTTGCATACCAGAAGAAACCAAATCAGACTGGAACATATCAACAACTACACCACATCAAATTGTTCCATCTCCAAAAAGTTTCTAACCAGAGAAACTACACTAAAGCTATATCTGCAAGAAAATCACAAAGCATGCCACACATTAGATATCCATCTCACTCACATGTGACAAGAAAACAGGGTATCCACAAAGGAAACCCAAAGTCACCCTGCCATATCCAAAGACACCACAGCTCAACCACATCCCTTCAAAATAAGAGCTTTGGTTAAATGAACAAATAACCAACTGCCTCACTTCCACTGGGTACTGCCATGCCCATCCAAGCATGTACTATATAACAAACTTGAATCTTGCCCTCAAAAGAAGATGATGTTCATATGGTAAACCAAATGAATTAGATTCTGAATTTGTTTTGAAGTATGGCTTGAGTATAGAATCAGTAAATGTTTTACCATTAATACAAGACCAATACAAATTAAAACTGATCATTTTAAAGTAAAACAAACCCTTTTAAAAGTTAATGTAGAATCATATCTAAAAAGGGAAAAGATCTACTCTTTTAACAATTAGTAAATAGTAAGGCACACTACTATATTAGCGATGATGCCAAAGTGTCAGCATTACGGAAACCACACACACATACATGCACACACAAATACACACACACAACCTATTTTATTTATATATATATATATGTATGTGTGTGTGTCTGTGTGTGTATGTGTGTGTGTGTGTGTGTGTGTGTGTGTGTGTGTAGATTGATGGATATGTGTATACTCAATATAATGAGATCTATTTGGAGAGAAGAGAACAACAACAATACATAAAGTAATTTGTCTTTTCATTTTTTATTAGAATTGACAGTTTTCTAAGGTAGATTATTAGCATGTCTTTTCAAATTAATAGTTGACCTGCCCATCTGGTACAGAAAAGGAGATGGTTTTACTGGACTGGAAAAAAAATTAACTGCTTCATACAAAGAATTAAATGATTTATTTTCATCCTTTTGAAAAAATCTTTAGCCTGGCTGGAAATAGTAGATGGACTTTAATGTTATTCTTTTTTAAAAATTTAATGAAAGGGATACAAAGTTTGCATTTTTCCATAACCCCAGATGAGTAGTCATTATCAAAACCGATGGTATTGGTTCTCATTTTAATAGGAGCATTAGTCTAGTTTGTTCTTAAAACAACACTTTTATCCATGCTAGAAATTAATTTAACTATTGCGTAACTAGGTAAACGTTTTTTTTCTTTTTAGCTGATGCAAGAGATCTGTGGGCTCTTTCAATTCCATGGAAAAATGTTTCAGGAAGATTTAATATTTTAGGAATCCAGGCTGAAAAAATAAACATATTGTTGCCTTCTAGTTTTTCTGGGACACCATAGTTTCTTTTGTTGTTTCTCTATTATGTCTTATCAAGCTCATCTACTTTTACTAATATACTGTCATTCTGTTTCAGCAGAATTTCAGTCTGTGCCTCTTCTTTATTTAGTCTTCCATCAAATTAATTCAGCATCTCTTGTATAAGAACAAGTTTTTCATTGTGTTGATTAAGCACGTCTGTCAGAAGATTTATCTGTTTATCACAATCAGCTTTTGTATGCTGTAACTCACTATCAAGTTTGTCCAATTTGTCAATTTTTTCAAGAAATCTCTTCTAGACGTGAAGCCAAAGATTGTAACTCTTTCTTAATATTATTTTCCAAAGACTGTGGCTTGGAGTGACTCATGTTGTAAGTATAATTATTAATTCAGTGGCATGAATATTACAATAACATTATTATAATCCAGTAGAAATAAGTATGAATGCTTTCCTTATAATAATTTGAAATTGGAAATGGAATCCACCGAAGTATGAAGATAATAATCCTATCAAACTGCAGAATATGTAGGAGCTTCATACCAAAGCTGTCAGCAATCTGTCATCTTGTTTCCACACAGCTGTCTTCATGTGTTTTTTAGCTGTGACTAAAAAGGAATAATAATGTCTTGATTTTAACTGTAAATGCTTCCTCTTTTTATGTACCCCAACATTCTAACAACCTGCCTTGCTGCATTCTCACACTGCGTACTTATCTTTTGATTATGAAAATGCTTTCAGTATCCTTTTCTCTTTTCTTGCTGCTAAATCTTCCCCTCTGAGTTGGTATATTTTTATATTATGTTTACTTCTATGTTTTAGTCTACATTTTTCCTACTGATTTTAATAATCTAATGTGCAGCTTTAGTAAGTACAGAATAGCTTTGCTGGAACATTTGCCTACTTAGTAAACCTATATGACCCCCTATTCTGTTTACTGAATAATTTCTTGATGCTAACTTCTAAGTAATTTTTATTCTCCTCTTTTTGAGTAGAATCAGGTGTTCTAGAATTATTATTATTATTTTTTTCAGGCTCTACCTCTGACTTCGTGGTGGCTTATTGATGTTTTTGCTCTTCACTATAATGAGGTAAAACTCTTAATGTTTTCCATTGCCAGGGCCCTCCATTTCATTGGAAGAAATGAAAGAAACCCTCTTAGCTATCTAGGTTACTGTCACCCCTTGTATTTAAGTGGGGAATCTTCCCACAGACAGGCCCATCACACTGCTGTTCATGCATGTTTCTGTCACTTTATCTCCTGTGAGGACTCATGCCATTGACCGTCTGCATATGCATAGACATTCTCATGCACAAAATGCAAAGAAGTTGCTGGACCACTCATACCTCAGAGCTGCAGTTTGTCTCTCCTTGGTTCCACTGGAGAGTAATACAGCTGCAAACCTTATATTCCCTCTGTCCATGGGTAGCAAACTGACTGCCAGCATTTCACCTTTGTGCACTGTTAAATCTCTTCCTTTACATGTTGCTAGTCAATCCTGGATCATTGGCAGCACAGGCAGAGGCCCTGCCCCTGTGACAGCAGGTTCATATGTGTTCTTGAGTTGTTCCACTAATTTTGGATTGAATATCTTCTTGGGCAGCCCCTTTCATGTAGCCACAAATTTGTATGTAAAAAATGCAACCATGATTAAACTGCCATCTTTTTTTTTTTTTTTTGCTTAGGAAAGATACATAACAGTGTGGGACCATCACATTACTCTGAAAGATAGAATCAGATTAGAAAAGCAATGTTTTTGATATTTCAGACATATCAGGAAGGGTGAGGAGAATGTGTGCATGTGTGTGGTTGCATCTCCAATTTTTTTTTTAATACACAACTGAACAATTAATAATAAAGACAATGAGCTTTTTCTAAACACTTTTAAATTAGCTTTACATCTGAAAAAATTTGCAGTGGTGTTGTAAATGTAAAGGACCGGCATCTAGTGAAACTACAGTATAATAGCTTTTTTACTTCTTTTTCATGTTTTATAATTCCATCTTCATAACACCTGTTGCTGGAATTATGTTTATATATATTAGAAGGCATTTGGCAAAGTACTTTATGCAGTGAAGTTATCTTGCTTCTGCAGTTTAATTTCAGTTCTAAAAGTTGCTTCTTCCTAGATATAATAATCACTAACAACCCTGATAACATATCACCAAATACAATTCATCTTCCATTTCTAAGTGAGCACTATATTGTTACATTCTGCCTTCACACTCAATCAAAACACACCTTCCAAACTAATCTCTTTTCATCCAGAAAATTACAGAATTATACAATGATATAGCCTAAACAAACTGGATACTCATCAATACTATTTCAGACCTCTCTTGAGCTAACTAACATGCAACACATGGAGAACAACCATTTTCCAAAAGTAAGTTCACTCATTAAAGATGAAAAAGCAATAGCTCTCTGACGATTTATTAGCTCTCTTGAAACTCTGGCACACCGTTTGTTACAGTTGGAAGACATCTCGCTAGAAAAGAAAAATATGTTCATTCTCCTTTAAAATCTAGCTAAAAGGCCATCAGCAGAAATAAATCCATGTACCTTCACTCCTCACAAAAGTTCTGCTAAGACCAAACATTTCTAGACCTTAGTAAATCAAGTTACAGGTTGATATTCCTACAGAAACCTTTCCAAACTGGAGAAAAAGCTCTCTCCAATCAAGTCTGAACTTGACAGTCAGGTGGAGAAGGTAAACACTTGCACCACACCCATCACATAGTCTCACTAAATCTACACCACCAAAATCCACACATAGAAACACAAAAACATTTGTGGAGGCTCTCAATAATAATCTGCTCAAGCAACAGAGACCTCCAAAGCAGAAATGCAAGCAACCTCCACCCCCCCAACACAACCCAAATGACACACAGCCCACAGACTCAGTGTGCCACTCAACCACAGCCAATAAGGCAAAACAACGTACCCAACACACTAGTCATAGGTAACTCTATAGTCAGGCACACTGATGTCCCACTCACCAGGCTAAACAAGGAAAAGGTTACTGTCAGCTGCTTGTCGGGTGCCAGGATCTGTCACATAACCCACGCACTCAGGTCACTCCACAACAACTACAAATATGACTCTGTCATTGTCCATGTTGGTGTGAATGACCTGAGATGTACCTCCCTTGACTACATGAAAAGAGACATGGAGGAGCTCTCCAATCTTGTAGCCCAGGCAGGTATGACCCTAGCCTTGAGTAGCATTCTGCCATCACCCAGAATGATGCCGCAGTACAAGGACAAAATGAATGACTTCAACAATTGGCTAAGCTTCTGGTGCCATTCTAAAGGGATCCAGTATCTTTCTGCCTGGGATGACATGGCTGACAGACTACAATGCTTTGCCAAAGATGGCCTGTACCTGTCACCCCTGGGATTCTGGATACTGGCTATGGTTCTTACCGCTCCTATAGTGCCTTTTTTAGGCAATGTTTAAATGCCAAATTCACCACCGTAACAGGAACAGGCAAGCAAAAACTGAGGGTGATGCTACTCAATGCTAGAAGTCTAAATCTCAAAATGCACTCACTCCAGGCACTCCTTAAAATGGAGAACATCAATATCTGTGCAGTGACTGAGACCTGGTTCAAGGCTCCAGAGAGCACCCCTGCACTACCGGGCTATAAGTCATACCACACTTTTCGACCATGTAACCTGGACCAGAACACCAAAGGTGGAGGTGTGTCCATATTCATTAAGGATATCCACACCTCCAGGCTAGTTGCTCAGCATAATGCAGCCGAGGTTATCCAAGTGCAACTAACTCTGGGCAAAACTGCAATCCAAATTGTAGCTTGCTACACATCACCACCATGCCCCAGGATTCCCACTCCTCTTTTCTTGATGTACAGGAAAATATTAGGTTTCAACAAAACACCCTAATGATGGGCGATTTCAACTACCCCACCATTAACTGGGAAAACTACTCATGTACCAACTCCTTCGCTCAACGCTTTCTGGAATTCATAAACTCCAATGCCCTGGATCAACTTATCCAAACCCCCACCAGAGGCAACAATATCCTAGATCTAGTCATTACCAACATGAGTGACCGGTGTTCCACACCTGAAGTCAACGCCTCATTGGTCCGATCCGACCATAAGCTAATTACCCTAGATATCCACATCTTGCCCCCACCCCCCATTAAGGAAACCATGGTAATAAATTTCTCCAAAGCCAACTTCATGCTTCTTAAGACAGAAGTGGTGAACTTCATGACACCCATGCACATGGACAATACAGTTACGACTACTGAATCCTACACAATTGCACTTTATAAGCACTTACATGAGTGCATGGATTGTTCTATCCTAAACAGAACCAAGATGCTATCCTCCAAAAAAAGGAAGCCAATCTGGTGGTCCCCTGCCATAAACAAACTGTACAACAGAAGGAAGAAACTGTTGAAAAAGAGAGTAAAATCCCATGAGTGGAGGAGATTCCTGGTCAGCCTAAGTAAGAAGCTGTGATCCCTGATAAAATACTCCAAAGCTAGTTACAAAAACAAAATCACCACTGATTCTAAAGGCAACCACAAAGCATTCTATAGCTATGTCAAGAATTTCAATGGCAACACTCATATCTGCTCTGAGTTACAGCACAATGGCACTAAATATACAGACCCAACTGATACTGCCAACATCCTGGCAGATAGGTTCAGTGCTAACTTTACCCCCCTCTCAAACCCTAAAGAGCCCATCTCTATATCGGAAGAATGCAAAGTTCCTGTAATCACGGCTGCACAGGTAAAAACCACACTCTCCAAAGCCAAGAACACAGCATCCATGGGACCAGACAACATCCCAGGCTGCGTTCTACACGAACTACAGAACGAACTGGCACCCCACCTAAGTACCATGTTCAATCATAGCCTCACCTCAGGCTTTGTGCCTGCTGAATGGTGCACAGTGAAGGTTATCCCACTCCACAAGGGGGGATCCACCATGGACCCTAGGAACTACCACCCCATTAGCCTGACGAGCCTGGTCTGCAAGGCCATGGAACGTATCATCATGGAACTTATAAACAAAGACATTGGTAATCTCCAAACTCTGGACCCCACCCAGTTTTGGTTTGTAAAGGGCGGATCATGTCTTCTAAACCTGATAGACTTCTTTGAAGCAGTCACCAAAGCCATAGACAAGGGTAAGGTGGTTCACACAGCCTATCTAGATCTTGCCAAGGCTTTTGACACCATCCCCCACTCTGGAATTATAGATAAACTCACTAAACTAGGTATAAATCCCTATGTCACAAGATGGGTTGCCAGCTGGCTCACTGACAGAACCCATACTGTGAAAGTAGCAGACTCCAAATCTGACTTCAGACCAGTGACAAGTGGAGTACCACAGGGTTCAGTCCTGGGTCCTCTCCTGTTTGGTATCTACTTCTCTGAAGTACAGACTAACACAGAAGGTCTTTGGCTAACAAAGTTCACAGATGACTGCAAACTAGGAGCCATAATTGAAACTCCTAATGATGTGGACATCCTACAAAAGGGCTTCACTGAGACAGATGCCTGGTGTCAAAGCCATGGCCTGAAGCTCAATGCCAAAAAGTGCATTGTCATCCCCTTTGGTAAAAACTCTGTACCCATGAACTACAGCATAGGCGGTGGTATACTTAACACCAAAAGTGTGATAAGAAACCTTGGGACACAGGTGGACAGTAGTCTTTCCTTTGATAATCACATCGCCACAGTAGTCAGGAAATCCTACTACATGGCACACCTCATCACAAAATGTTTCTCAGCCAGAAAAAAAGAGGTTATTGTTCCCCTCTACTCATCACTCATTAGACCCATTATAGAGTACAATGCCCCTTTTGGTATGTACCTCACAAGACATCTACAGCAACTGGAAAGGCCACAGAAATACCACACAAAGAAGATTACCGGCCTCAAACAGATGCCCTATGCAGACCGTCTCACAAAACACCAGCTTTACTCCGTCGCATATCGCCTACTCAGAGGTGATCCCTGCCTAACATACAAAGCTATGTCAAACCCAGAGCTGTTGGACATGCTCCATGTAAAGAAATCCCAATCCCTCCGAGCTACATGCTCTAGGGACCTAAACCTTGTCACCACAATAAACAGAACATGCCGGAGGAATAGATTCCTGTCCCAGAAACTTCCCATACTCTGGAATAAACTACCTATCTATATCAAACAAAGCTCCTCATTAGCACTCTTCAAGAAAAATATTGATGATTGGATGGGAAATAGGAAATTCACCCCAGGGATCACCTCTGTGGCTCTGCTTGACAGTGGTACAGGAAAATAATTTTCTTGGGTGGCAAAAGCCAGGGTACCTTTTTGGCTGGGCTTGTATAGGCCCCAGGGCCGATAGCCTAGTACCTACCTATGAACCTATGAACCTATGAAATTCAAAACCATTCTCATCAGAGAAATGTCTGTAAAACAGACTTAAGGAATGTTCACAGTTACCTCCTTGTACTACAGACAGCAATCACTACATCAAAATACTAAAAAACCCTCCTTACCCAGCCCATTCTATGTCAAAGCTAATAAAATGAAAGGTATTGAAACATAATTGGCTAAATCCCTTTCCATGCTCCAACAGGCACAGATGACCTACACCCCTGGTTTATCAGCCTAAGTAAAGAGCATCTACTACAAATTTTCTAGATCCTTTACAACACCTGTCTAACCCAAAACACCATGCCTGCTATTTGGAAGCAAGCCACAGAAAAGTTCAAATACCTGCATTCACTAATGCTCTACAGACACTACATAAGTGTTTTGAAAAGCTTATTTACTCCAAACTCTGTGAATACCTGCAAATCAATACAGTGCTTAATCATAACCAACATGGCTTCTGTTCATGTAGACACCCCATGAGAAGTTTATATTTTCTGAGAAATAATGGCATTCTAAATATGGGCAAAGGTAACTTAACCGACTCAGTTTTTATTGACTGACTAAAGTCTTTGAGTTGGTTGTTTCCCCTTCACTCCTTTAGATACTTTTTCAAGCTGGGATAAACAGTCACATTCTCCTCATGTTTAAAAGCTTGCTTACAGACACAAACTGTAAGTAGCCAGCTCAGCACCATCAACAGCTACACTCTGTAAAAGAACTTCAGAGGGATCCGTCCTTTTACCAATATTGTTGTGTGCATCTATTTTTCTTATTTATAAACACTCTGCAAGCAGACCTACTACAACTCCTTATCATATTATGTGTAGATAATATGATCATCCACAGATGTCATTACTCACATTAAAGTAAACAAAAAGTAACTGAAAAATTACCCAACGCAACAGATGGCTGAAAGATAAAAGAAACATTCAACAGAAAAATAAATAATGAGTTTTTAGTATCAAATAAAAACTTTCCTCTGTCCCCCTGACTGACCATACTTCACAATAGCTATAGACTTCTTGAAATGAAGCAACACTTTAGATATATTCCATTATGAAAAAATGTCTAACTCTTTGTTTAAACTGGAATATGGATAGAAACATTTGCCTCTGTCATACCTAAAGTAGGATTTATAATGAACAACTATTAATAAAAACAGGGTGTGTAAATACATTAAAATGGTCACATGACCCAGAAAACAAGCCAATGAACTCTCAGAATCAATTCATACATAGGATCATAGGAGATTACTTCAACCCGGAGTTCATTTTAAGCCTAGCTGTTTTATCCCAATGTAATACCATAGAAATACTAGTCAATACCCAAGATTGCATTTAGTGATGACTACCCATATCCAGGACAGTTGTGGGCTCTATCCCCGGTAAGAATTTATGATACCCCATTCATTCGTCCAGGTTCCTCTTGAAGAGTGTCATAGAGGTGCTCTGTTTCACATAAACTAGTAGCTTGTTCCAAAGATGTGGCAATCACTGGGAGATAAATCTGTCCCTCCAGATGTCCTACTTAAGTTGCAGGCCATATTTAGGTCGATGGAACTGGTAGCCCTAGTCCCGTTTGATTTATGGATATGCAGCAAGTTCATTTGGTTTGGGTCTTGGATTGAGCTGTAGGCCAGCCATAAGTCTCTCCTAAGAAGTCTATATGGTATAGTGACAGAGACTTTAGTTGATCTGTGTATGGCACATGCTGGAGCCTTTTGATCTTCTTTGTTAGAAACCTCTGAGGTCTCTCTAATTCCTGCAGGTGCTTAGTACAGTACATCCCAAATGGGGAGTTATACTCAATTATGGACTGGATAAATGCTGAATATAAGGGGTTATAACTTCTTTTGCTCTTGAGGTGATGCCTTTACTAATCAAGTGTGCTATGTAGAAAACTTTACATACTACTGTTGACACATGGTGGTTGAATTTAAGGTCACAGTCAACCTGTGATCCCAGGTCCCTTACCACTTCAGGGGTTCTTAAATATTAAGGGACACTGTTTGTGTTGAAGGGAATAATGAACCATTTTTTGCATTCAATTTGAGACCATGACTAATACCCCAGTCGTTGGTCTGCGTGAGACCCTCCTCCTGGAGTATTCTGGCATTATGTGGGGATTCAGTGACTGCACACAGTTTACAGTTGTCTGCTAACTTGTTCAGCCACAACCCCTTAGTTTTGACATGAACTACTGAGAGGTATATTCGAAACAATAGGGGGCCCAGCACTGACCCCTGTGTCACCCCACTGGTAAGAAGTTTGCTGGTTGATGTGGAGTCACACACTTTGATAGTGTTTGCCCAGTTTCTGAGACAGTTGGCAACCCATCTTACAATGAAGGGGTTTACATTCAATTTGCTGAATGTGGGGTTGTGTCAAAAGCCTTTGCCAGGTAGAGGTGTGCTGAGTGCACACATTTGCCCTCACCAATGGCCTTAGCCACATTTTCAAAGAAATCCATCAGATTTAACAGAAAGAATCTGCCTTTCATGAAGGTGAATTGGGTAAGATCCAGGGTTTGGAGGTCATCTATGTCTTTACTTATGAGCTCCATAATGATATGTTCCATGACCTTACAGATGAGGCTGGTTAGGCTTATGGGTCTGTAATTCTCTGTGTCTGTTGCGAGGCCACCTTTGTGGAAGGGAATAACTGTTGCTGTTCTTCATTCTACAGGAACAAAGCCTGTAGTTAGGTTATGATTGAAAAAGGTACTTAGTGGTGATGCTAGTTCATATTTTGGTCTGTTTAGAAGACAGCCTGGGATATCATCTGGTCCCATAGAGGTTGTGTTTTTTGCCTTGGACAAGGCTTTGAGGATCTGCTCTTCAGATATGTAGAGTGGGGGGGGGGGTTGTTGTAAGTTAGGATGGCATACAGGAGTGAAATCTTCACTAAACCTATCGGCTAGCTGGTTTGCTATCTCTGTGGGGTCAGTGTGTGTGTGATACCATTGGCCACTAGTTCTGCACATGCTTGGGTCCTATCCTTTAGGTTACATGTAGCTGTAAAAGGCCTTATGGATATCCTTAGCTGTACTTGCTAATTTTCTCTCAAAGGAGCCCTTGGAGGATTTGACAAGTTGTCTTACTTGCCTGTTGAGGCTGAGGAGGTGCTGGGGCCTTGCCTTTGTTTTCTTGGACAGCAACTTTTTGCATTTATTGTAAAGTTTGTTAATGCTGGATGTCCACCATGGCAGCTTGTTTTTACTTGGGGTTCTGGCTTTGATTCTTTCTGGTACTGCTGAGTTTATACACTTATGCAAATGATTGTACAGGGCTTTAGTGTAAGCTTCGGTGTAGTTACCACTTCCAGCTTGGGGTGGGGCCCAGAATACATTTATACCTTCACCTAGGAGGGTATAGTTTGCCTTTGTGAATTTTTTTGTCTGATTTCACCCTTTGTGATTTCTGATGTTAGTGCCGGTTCGAAGGTGACTGATTTGTATTCAGTTTTAACTAATGAGGGTCCGACAGTTGTGGCAGTGCATCTGTTTGACATGTTGGTGAGGACAAGATCCAGAATGTTTGTTCCCCTTGTTGGGGTATGGACAATTTGTTCCAAGGCATTTGAATTAACAAAGTCAAGGAACTTTTGCACTGGTGAGTTAGGGCTAGTGTAGGTGTCCTAGCTGATGGTGGGATAACTGAAATCCCCTGTAACCAGTGTGTTCGATAAAATTTGGACTGTTACAGTTTGGTCATGGGCATTGTGACCCATGGAAGGGGATCTATAACTAGCTATGATTTGAATGCGGGTCCTACCCACCATAACCTGGACCTGGAGTAACTCCATGGAGTTGTCCAGTCTAACTAGACGGGAGGTGAATTTATCTCTAATATAGATTAAAACACCACCTCCTTTGGATTTCACGCGTTCATTTTGCAGTCTAAAGGTGTGGAAGGCATTGTAGCCTTGCACAGCTGGGGTACCCTCTGAGGCCTTGAACCAGGTTTCTGTGACTGCACACACCTCTACATCTTCTAGTGACAGAAGTGTTTCCAGGGAGTGCAGTTTTTGGTTTAAGCTCCTAGCATTTAGCAGCACGACACTTATTTTGTTCTGATTGGTTAATTTTACATCAGTAATGTTTTTTTCAAGACCTTGCCTAAAAAAAGGCACTATGAGGGTGGCAAGAGCTTTTGCCAGCAGCCAAATGCCTAGAGCTGCCAGGTACAAACTGCCTGTGGCAAAGCAGAGGGATTTGTTGACCATGGCTTTCCAGGCTGACAGGAATTGGATCTCCTTTGAATGACACCAAAAACTGCAGCAATTATTGAAATCAATCATTTTTTGCTTATACTGTACATCATTCTAGGTGAGGGTAGTATGATCCTCAAGACTAGGGACATACCTGCCTGGGACACATACTTAGAGAACTCAACCATGTCTCTCTTCATATAGTCCAGTGAGTTACATCTTAGGTCATTCACAACAATATTAACGATGACAGAGTCATAATGGTACTTGTTGCTGAGAGACCTGAGTGCATGCACGATCTGATGAATCCTGGCACCAGACAGGCAGCTGACCATGAATTTCTCCTTGTCCAGCCTGGTGAGAGGGACATCTGTGTGTCTCACTATTGAGTCTCTAATTAACAAAATATTTGTTTTTTGAGTGTTATGCCTTACTGGCTTGGTGGGTGAGACACTGGTGTTGCTATGTGTCATGGGTGCTGTGGAGACTGTGTTAGTTGTAGCAGTCTTGTGTTTTGGCGATCTCTGTTGTTTTGGTAAGTTTTTTGAGAAAAACTCCACAAGAGGAAAAAAACATGAAGAGCTCTTTCTCCAATTATCAGCTTCTGAAAGTTCTCATTGGAGATCAATCAGAGACAATTATAGTCTCCATGAAGGAAGGAATATGTGAATTTACGTGTTTGATACATACTATGCATATGAGTAGTGATATGTGTATGAATAATGGTACTATGAGCATATTTACTGGTGGGTGAGTTGACAACCTTCTCTGTGTTACTGTTTTGAGTGAGAGAGAGCATGGATTCAAGATTTTTGGTGTAAATACATGTCTCGCACTCTGTACTAGAGTGTGTTATTAGTAGAGGGTTGTCTGTGTACATGAGGCAATTGCTACACTGCCTCAGGAGACCCAAGTCAACAAGGTTGGCAGGAGAAACAAGGGTAGTCCAACTGTCCATAATGCTAGGTTGAAGACTGTTGTCACTAGGGGTGGCTATTCAGAATCAGTCATGGAAGAGCTCAGTGGATGAATATTTCTGCCTGGGTTTTAGGGCAAATTTGTTGAATTTAACTGTTTGGCTTTGGCACACAACTGCTCAGCATTGCATGGTGCTGAGTGACATGCAAACAAGCATAAACCTGCTCAAATGCAGGGCCTAAATACCAGAAGCTACAAGATTAAAAAAAACTTTAAAAGGATTCAAAAAGACCAATGAGGATGCTTAATCCAAGCCCTAGACTGGCCTTGCTTTACCAGACAAGTCTTAATCAGCATGATTCTCTCACAAAAGTGCTGATGGCCCCCTTCCAGTTCAAGATGGCCTGGAAAATACGCTTAGAACAAACAAACCACTACAAACAATTCCAGAAGCAGCAAGCCTGTATCTGGACTATGCTACAGTTACTAGCTACCCTAGTTTCAGTGGGAAACATGAGATAATGTTTAAAACAGCAGAAAAATAGCAGTGAGACACTAAAAATGTTTAAAACAGCAGAAAATCAGCAAGGAGGCTCTAAAGAATGTTTTAAACAGTTAACCGATCAGTTACTTCAACACTGCTTGTTAGGAAAACCAGAACAAGCAGAACAGATAGCTTGAAAGGAGCCCTGGGTCATCTACATTATCTATAATCAGTGCCCCCATTCCCCAACACAACACAACCTACTGATAACTGATACATTATCTTGTGAATGGCAACGTGTAGATCTGCCTCCTCCAAACTACCTGTGCATCTTGTCATTGGCCAGAATACCATGCTAGCCTCCTCCCCTTGGGCACAGTGCTACCCTCCTCCCCTTCTAATAGCAAACAAAGTCCCTAACCTCTCTCCTTCATCTCCCATCAGAAATGGGACATCTAATTAATTAATTAATTAATTAATTAATTAATTAATTAACTATCCAATTACCTGGAATGCCCACCCAAGATGTCATACTTCCAGTGGAGTCCTGAGAAGAAATTTTCTACTATTAATGTAAGAACACTATAATTAAGTACAGTTTGAAGAATATATAATATAAAGTGCAACATGCAAAACTGCAAATAACTGTGGGTCAATCAGATATGCCTTCTGCTGCATATTTAGCTAAACTAATATGTTAATAAGTCTGCAAGTATAGACATACTGTAATCTCCAAGAGTGTATATTCTAAGAAGATGACATTTACAAGTTTGTCATTCAGTCTATAGACATATGCAAAGTAACATAATACTAAAGAAAACATTTCAATAAGGGTGGGAAACAAAATGCATACTGAAAGTGTAGAGATACAGCAGTATGCATTACAGTGAAGAATGACAAGACTGGAAAAGTTGTGCATAACATTGAATAAGCTGCAGTACCAAGATGAAAGGTTAAAGTACAGAAGTACATTTTCAGACAGGTTAGTAATATAGGTCATCTGAAGGAAAGATAAGGAAGCCTATGGTCAGTTAGGAAAAGGATAACTACTGGATTACTCCTTATCAAAAAAATAAATAATCCAGTAGAGGAACAGAGGGAATGCATTGATTTTATCTGGTCTCCTTCTGACTATCAGTCCTCATCTGGCCATCCTACTGATTTATTTATTTATTTATTTCCAGTTTAGTGACCGGGGAGGTCCACTGGGCTCAGGAAGCCCATTTTCAGTGGAGGCCTGGGGAGAAAAGCTCCGCATTACACAGTTTAGTTACAGAGAATATTACAGTGAATTATTGCAAAGCATACTTTAGATAAGTACAATTAAGAAGAAGAAAGCAATTACAATTTCATTTTAGCATAAAAACTGGCAATAGCATTTAACATACATAGAAGAAGAAGAGCAACAAGGAAGCAATTACATTTTTGTTTTAGCATGAATAACAGCCAATAACATTTAACATACAAAGTACAGTTTTGTTATTTACAGAGAGTACAAATTGTATCAGGTCAACTGGTCAGCTAGAGTTCAGAGTTAGCCAGGGGAGTAAGGGGGGAAGGAGTGGTTAGGAGGAGTGAGGGGGAGAGCACAGTTGCATTTCCTAGTTGAGAAGAGATGGGAATGTAGCTGAGTTTTAAAATTTTCAAAGTTTTTGCAGGTCCTTAAAGAAGTAGGGAGAGAATTCCATTTTTTAGCTGAGGAAAATGATAGAAGATGCTGACCTGCAGGGCGGTTGGGTTTGTAGACAGAGATTAGGTTTTGGTGGGTAGATCTGAGAGTTCTGTGAGGAGTATAAGGTTGGAGGATGTTAGATAGAGCAGGACACCTAGTTGGTTGAAATAATAATTTGTGGGCTGTGATGATTTGGAGGTAATCTAAATGGTTGGGGAGCTCAAGCCAATTTAGCAAATGAAGGGAAGCACAATGGTGAGAGGAGGCTTTGGCCTTGGTAGTAAATTTGGAAATCTTATTGTAACAGACCTCCAGTTTGGAGGTAAGAGTAGCGGATACATTAGTTTGTAGGGGAGCACCATATAGTAGTGAGGGGAGCAGGTAGGTAGTGGCTAGAGTTAGTCTAGTGGAGGGAGAGAGGAAGTGGCTGTTTCTGTATAGTAAGCCAAGTTTTATATGGGTTTTCTTAATGTTTTGCTGGATGTGAGTATCGAATTGTAGGTGTTCATCGATAGTAACACCGAGGAGTTTGGCGAAGGGAACAACTTCTATAGTAGAATTGTTTAGGCTAGTGATTTGGAATGATGTTTTGTCAATGTGGGGAGCTTTTGAGGGAGAGCATAGAAGTATTTTGGAATTGCTAGCATTTAGAGAGAGATGATTTTGGAGCATCCAGTTTTCAGTGGAGGAGAAAGCAGTCTGGGTGACTGGAGTTCAGAAAAGTTTGAGGCACAGCAGATTAAAGTAGAATCATCTGCGTATTGAACAATTTTGGTGTTGGGTAAGGCTTTGTGGAAGTCGTTAATAAAGATGTTGAATAGCATTAGGCCAAGTATGGATCCTTGGGGTACTCCAGTGGGGGAAGGAAGGAAGGTAGAGGTGCCTTTCTTCCATTTTACAGCCTGAGACCTGTCGGAAAGATAGCTAGAGAACCAGGATAAGGTATTGAGGGAGAGATTAAGATTAGAAAGATGGTTTAGGAGGTGGGTGTGGGAGATGGTATCAAATGCTTTGGATAAATCCAGTAGAACTGTAGAAACCATTTTCCTAGAGTCACAGGTGAGGTATACAGTGTGTAGGAAGGAGAGAAGAGCAGTGATGGTACTGTGGCCAGGTTGGAAGTCGTGTTGGGTAGGAGTGATTAGTTGGTGATTGGCTAGGAATGGAATAAGGTGAAGGTGGATGCATTTTTCAAGGAGTTTAGAGATTGAGGAGAGGGTAGCTATGGGGCGGAAGTTTGAAGTACTGTTATTTTGCCTCCTTTATGGAGAGGTAGAATAAAGGTGGAACGCCATAATGTAGGAACGTATGATTCCAGCATGGATTGATTGATCAGGATACAGATGGGAAGAGCGATACCATCTGGGGCTGTTTTTAGGAAGGTGGATGGGATGTTGTCAGGGGCGTTGGAGCAAGGTTTTAGGTTAGAGAGTAGCTTCTTTATGTGAGAGGTTATGATGGGTTTAAGTTCAAAAGTAGGAGGAGGAGGAGTAGGGGATGAGGAGGATTGGGTGGTTTGAGGGGAAGGTTATTCTGGGGGAAGGACTTGGTTAGTTCTGCTATAGAGTTGGTAAAGAAGGAACTGAATAGAGAGGCTATTTCATGGTCAGATTTGCTGGTGTCTGGGCAGGGGTTGATTTTAGTACCTCGGCTGAGAAGGGAATTAATGGAGTTCCAGAAGAGTTTGGGGTTTTTGGATTATTTAACTGAAGTTTTGTATAGTAAGACTTTTTGTCTCTAGTTATTTGTTTTTTAACAAGGTTGCATAGTTGTTTGTATCCAAGTATAATTTCAGGCTGTTTGTGTTAGATATAGGTTTTCCAGGTTTTGTCTTTTTGTAGCATAAGATTTTTGGTGTCTCTGGTTAGCCAGTCGGCAGTCTTGGCTTTTACTCTTTTTGGTCTTATTGGAGCTAGGGAGTTCAGGATATTTAAAAAGGTTGAATTGAAAAACTCAATAGCTTGGTCTAGAGGAAGGGTTTTTAGGAGGTTCCAGTTAGTTTGTCTTAGGGAGTCAGAGAAAGTTATTGGGTTAAAGTTAGTGAGGTTTCGAGTCTGGGTAAAATGGTGTAATTGAGGAGAAGAGGGGGTAGCTCGATGGGTGAAGGCTGGTAAGGGGTCTCCTAATGGGTCAGGTATGACACTGGAATTTATGACTTTGTTTGGATGGGATACTAGGATCAACTCTAGAATGGAACCAAGGTTTGTTTTGTTAGGCCTGGTAATGGAGCTAGTTAGTTGGGTGTAATTAAATAGATTGATGGATAAGGAGGGGTAAGAGTTGTTGATTTTGTTCCAGTCGATGTTTACATCTCCAAGTATATAGGTCTCTAGCTTGATAATGGAGGAGGCCCAGGATAGAATATCCTCAAGAGTACTGGGGTTATTTCCAGGGGGGATGTAGAGGGAAATTATGCAGATACTTTTGTGGTTGTTTACTTTTAGTAGGCCTATTACTAGTTCCGCATTGTTGAATGGAGGGATGAGGTTAGGGTATGGGGTGATGGATAGCTGGTTGGAGTAGATTAAGGCTACACCACCACCTTTTCTATTTATGCGGTCGTATCTGAGGCATTGGTATCCGGGGGGGGATTCAGGGTCGCTAATTTGAGGTTTTAGCCACGTTTCAGAGATGGCTACAATGTCGGGCAAGTTGTGATTTAACCAACCATGAAAGTGGGTTACTTTATTCTTTAGGCTTTGGGCATTAATGGTGAGGAATTTTAGGTATTTAAGATTGGACTTATTATTGATGACAGGGGGAGCAAGGGTAGGTGTGGCATTTGGTCCTGGGTTAGGGTGTATGTCCCCAGATAAGCAGAGGTAGTTGAGGAAGGGTAGTAGTTTTGGATTGTTAGATAGTCGAGAATAGTAGTGCATTAGTTTAGGCTTGCAGAATTTAGAGTGTGGAAGAAGTTTTATTCTGAAAAAGTGGAGAGGATGACATTGAACTAAAGAGGAGGATATGTTATGAAAGTGTGTTTTTGAGATAAAAGGAAGAGGGTAGAGAGAGGGGGTATGATAGGAAGGAAGGGTAAAGATGGATGTAGGTGTAGGAGGTGGCAAGGTATAAAGGGAGTAGGAACAGGATACAGATAGATGGGATGAGAATAATTGTACGGGGAGGCATAGTAGATGATTTATGTGAAGATTTAGTAGGGAGGAGGGTGAAGGAAAACTTTAGTGGGTGGGGAGGAGTGGTAGTGATTGGCAGGTGGAGGAAGGTAGGGGAGGAGTATTGATGATTGGAGGGGATTAGTTGGTGGAGTAGGGGAGGGATTTACAGCAGAAATAAATGTAGGAGCAGTGGAGGTGGGTGAGAATTGGGGGTAGGAGAGCGGAGTGAGCCCACAGGGCGAACGGAGTGGGAAGAGCCAAGGAAGAGGAAGAGAAGCAGCAGAAGTGTATCAGTGAAGCAGAGAGGAGTTCCAGGGTATTAAGGAATGGGGTAGGGACTATGTAAGAGAAACTAAGGGGCACGTGGGGGGGTTGCTAGGATAGGGGGAACAGTTTCAAACTGTTGATCTGTTCAGAAATTGTAGAATAAAAATTAGGGGGTTGTACAGTGCCACCTAGTGGCCAAACAGTTAACTGCAAGGGAAGACCTCAGGCACTCGAGAGAGAGAGGGGGGAGTCTGGTAAATAAGAGGGGGAAAATTAATTCTGTGGTAGGCTGCTAGCTGTATCTCACTGGGTTGGTAGAAAACAGGATAGAATGAGGGTAGAGCTATAGTTTACTATAGGGTACATACACTTGTTTTTAGTCCTTGGGAGGGATTACAGTAACACAGCAATAATTTCTCAGTGTTTTCCAAAACTCAGTGGCGGGAAACCAGGGTTCTAAGCAGTGTACTGAGAGGCACCTGGGATGGTACAGATGCAGTGGGAGTGAACTGAAAAGGAAAATAAATAAAATGAATATGTGGTTAAAAATATTGCAGTACGTCAGGCTAAAGGAAGGAGAGAGAGGAGAGGGGGGGTATGCTTAGGAGGGTGTAGTATAGGGGTGTATGCAGGTGACAGAACAGAAGTAGGAACATTTAACCTTTGAAATAACAATAAAGCAAATGCTTAGACTGTAGACTTATTGGTACAACATAAATTAGCAGTTAAAATGTCAAACAAATGCTTCTAGAGTTGTTATACAAGGTAGTAGAATTTAAACAGGAGTACAAATCTATAGTAGGAACAGCACTTAAATATTCTAACAATTAACAATCTACATAAGTATATACCAAGGTATCTAGATGCACAAATGTAACATTAAGTGTAGCCCAGAGGGTAAGGTGGTAGATTGCAAGGCGGGAAACCAACGGTGCAGACAAGAGTCCACTCACCACCTTTAGTTTCAGACAAGAAGCATGCAATAATAGAATATTCCTAGGTTTAATTGATTATATTAAAAAAAGCATCCAGTATCACAGAGTAGAAGCTAGATGAAACCTCAGCTAAGTAGGAGTATCTCCAACTTATTTTATATTGCAGCCACATTTTACAGTACTGCGCAATGTTGTCCTGAAACCAGACATTTACCTCAGCTAAGTAGGGGACTTACCAGCATGTAATATAGCCCCATTTCACAATACAATGCAATTGTGTCTTGTGACCAAAAGTCAGGTCAGATTGGCTGGCTAACAGCAGATGGAATACCTCAGTCAGCAGACGCAAAGTGAAACAAAAGCCTTTGGAAGTGTCTCATTGAGGAGGGCATTTATAGGATGCAAGACGGTTTACTAAATCGCTAACACACAGCAGGGAATGCCGCTATGAAATCCAGTAAACCATGGGATATAATGCTGGGCAACTAAGGAATTTAAGGTCTCACGAAGAACGGAGACATTGAGATAGGGTCTAGCTATCAGTTTAGAACAGCGTGGACCACCACTGGGATAGCTGACACTAGCGCTTCAAAGAAGATGCGATAATTGGGCTCACAGTGTGTACGAGGTACGAGAAAGAATAAAACAAAATGCTGATACTACAAACCAGTTAATGCAGGCAACAGAAGAGTAAACCACTACAGGCTAGGAAAAATATGTAGCAACAGAATAATGAAGGCAACAGAAGAGTAAATCACAAGCATTTGAGTAACTCAACAGAGGCAAATAACACTTATAGTAAAACACAAACCTGTAAAAAATAACTATCAGAGGTGCACAGTGTCTTACTTACAGTTTTCAACAGCACATTCACAGTTTCCAATAGCACAATCACTTAAACATTTCTAAAAAACTATCTATCTGAGGTACCCTGTGTCGTATTTACAGTTTACAACAGCGCAAACACTCACCCACAAGGGAAGCCAGCAGCCTACGGAGAGTAGGACTAGAAGGGATAAGAAGATATTTAAAAATGGTGCCACTAGGGCTAACAGAGTAATATAGATTTAGGGGCGGGGTGAAGATTAGAAGAGGGGGAGGAGAGAAGCAGAAACGCGAGAGTAGACATGGCGTTGGAAATGAGATGAGGCAGGGAAGATGTACAAAGAGTTATGATAAAGAAAGGGATGGGTAGGAAGCAGAGGATTAGAGATAGCCAGAGAGAGCCAAGGAAGAGGAAGAGAAGCAGCAAAAGTGTATCAGTGAAGCAGACAGGAGTTCCAGGGTATTAAGGAATGGGGTAGGGACTATGTAAGAGAAACTAAGGGGCAAGCTAGTATAGGGGGAACAGGGGGGAAGTTTCAAACTGTTGATCTGTTCAGAAATTGTAGAATAAAAATTAGGGGGTGGACAGTGCCACCTAGGGTCATGGTCTAAGTCCACTTAAATTAAGTGGTGCTGTTAGCCATGCAGAACATTGCATTTTTTAATTAACCCTTCCACTTCCCTATGTATGTCCAAAAATGTCAGTAGGGTTGACCATGCAATGACTCCTTCACTGGACTGTCACTCAGTTATGCAAGTGATGTAATCTAATAACCCAACAAATTGCTTGTAGAGTCCACCAAAGACAAGTTAAATATTAAGGCCTTTCATCAACATATGAAAAGGATTTCATCAGAACATTTAGTTAACAAATATAACAGGTTTAAATCCATTATTTTCATAGTCATGAGACCCAAACACACCAATAGAAATTTAATCTAATTTCATTCATAGTACCTTAAAGGAATGCACCATGATTTAAGCCTATTGAATTAATCACAATTTTCTAAAAACATATCATAAAACCATTATTAAAAGTTAATTATTAAACCTAGTCAATACCAAAGTATAGAGATTTTTTTCCAAACATCTTTCGTAAATGTATACATATGACAAAGGTAATCTTACATTTATATAAATGAAAAACATAGAAATGATACCACTTTAGTTACAAACAGTTTACATCACAGACACCATTGGAACAGCTAAGTTTCAAAAACTTCTGATTGAAAATACTTATTTCTGGGAATGTATAAAAGTACAATAAGTCCCAAAGGGGCTTTGGTCCTGGAAATTTCCTACTGGGCTTGTGGATGGGTCAGAATTACAACTTTTGGATTTATTTGATCATCGCAGATGTGAATTAATGGAACTGTTGCTTAAGTTTAACTGTGGAGAACTGGACGGTTTAGTTGTAGAACTTCATACCTTGGACAGTTTTATGCACAAGGACTTCTTTTTTGATGAAATACAATACGTGTACTGATTTTTTTCTAAAGAAGACAATATGTGCAATCAGATTTACATTAAAAAGAAGGTTTATTATACTAAGGGGAATACATATCCCTTCCCTAATGTTAAAGGTACATTCAATCAGGAAGATTCTAATTGTGAAGTTTATGATAGGACAAATGGGTGTGAGTTGCATGCTAAACGTAACATGGCTGCCCCTTTAGAACACCCCCTGCGGCACTCAGAAAGAATAATGAACAAAACAAATTTGGGAGAGCGACAGGATGTTTGGCCCTGACCCGAATATCCCCAGAATCAGGGCAAGTGATGGTGAGGAGGAATACGCAACAGGATGAGATAGGTCCCTTGATTGTCCCTAATTCATGTACAGATTACAAAATTTACAATTATAGCAGTGAGGCAATGAATGCTGAGCATGCATATTTGTTTGAAAAGGGACTTAATTTTGTTCCCTGTAGGCGGACAGATGTTGTAGATATTCTTACAGATTTAAAATTGTTTACTAAGAAACTCAACCTAGCCCTATACTTTAATAAAGGACAAAGTGTGTTGCCCCACATGAATAATTTACATAAGAATGAGTACCTTCAGCTCCACTCCTGCTAAATTCAATGGTTCAGTCATATGAAAAGATTTGTGAATTAGATATTAGGACATTTTTTAGTAACACAAATTTAAAAATTAAATATAACTTAAGTCATGAAGAGAGGAATTTGTGGACCAAATTAGAAATTATGGAAATATTAGGGTTATGAAACCTGATAAAGGGGGAGGTTTAGTGGTTATGATCACTATTGATTATATAAGTAAAATGGAATGCCTATTTGTGAAAGAATTGTATGAAGAAATACCTTGCAATCAAATCAGTATAACCTATGCTAAGATCGAAAAGACAAATTACAATTTGCATATGTAAAGGCAAATAGACCAACAACACTACAAGATTTTGAGAAATGAGAGACCAATTGTAGCTAACATTTTTGGCATTCCTAAGATTCATAAGGATCTTTATGATCCATGCTCCTTTTGCCTATAGTGGATGCTGGAAATCCAAAACATACCTTCTAACAAAGTATACTGAATACAAACTAAAGTGGGTACTTGAAAAGTGTGGCCATTAATTAAAGGACTGCTGGCAGTTTTTGAGTAAATTAAAACCACACCTATTCTTAGATGATGTTATTTTTTAACTATTGATGTTAAAAACTTATTATTCTCCATGAACTGGATTTGGAATGGTTTCATGACATTTTGGTTTGAGATATCTTTTCTCAATGCAACTGAAATTGAAACCTTAACTCATTTAATGGAACTAGTACTTGAAAACAATTTTTACCATTTTTTAAGAATAAGGGTGATGTGCAGAGCTGTAGTAACTACAGAGGGATTAAATTGATCAGTCACAGCATGAAGTTATGGGAAAGAGTAGTGGAAGCTAGGTTAAGAAGGGAGGTGATGATTAGTGATCATCAGTATGGTTTCATGCCAGGAAAGAGCACTACAGATGCGATGTTTGCTCTGAGAGTGTTGATGAAGAAGTACAGAGAAGGTCAGAAGGAGTTGCATTGTGTTTTTGTGGATTTAGAGAAAGCATATGACAGGGTGCCTAGAGAGGAGTTGTGGTATTGTATGAGGAAGTTGGGAGTGTCAGAGAAGTATGTAAGAGTGGTACAGGATATGTACAAGGGTAGTGTGACAGCAGTGAGGTCTGCGGTGGGAGTGATGGATGCGTTTAAGGTGGAGGTGGGATTACATCAAGGATCAGCTCTGAGCCCTTTCTTATTTGCAATGGTGATGGACAGGTTGACAGACAAGATCAGACAGGAGTCCCCGTGGACTATGATGTTTGCAGATGACATTGTGATCTGTAGTGAGAGTAGGAAATAGGTGGAGGAGACCCTGGAGAGGTGGAGATATGCTCTAGACAGAAGAGGAATGAAGGTCAGCAGGACTAAGAATATATGTGTGTGAATGAGAGGGAGGACAGAGGATGGTGAGGATGCAGGGAGTAGAGGTGGTAAAGGTGGATGAGTTTAAATACTTGGGATCAACAGTTCAGAGTAATGGTGAGTGTGAAAGAGAGGTGAAGAAGAGAGTACAGGCAGGATGGAATGGGTGGAGAAGAGTGTCAGGAGTGATTTGTGACAGACGAGTACCAGTAAGAGTGAAAGGGAAGGTCTACAAGAGGGTAGTTAGACCAGCTATGTTATATGGGTTGGAGACAGTGGCATTGACAAAAAGGCAGGAGTCAGAGCTTGACGTCGCAGAGTTGAAGATGTTAAGATTTTCACTGGGTGTGATGAGGATGGACAGGATTAGGAATAAATATATTAGAGGGTCAGCCCAGGTTGGAAGGTTTGGAGACAAAGCCAGAGAGGCAAGATTACATTGGTTTGGACATGTGCTGAGGAGGGATGCAGAGTATATTTGGAAAAAGATGCTAAGGATGAAGCTGCCAGGTAACAGGAAAAGAGGAAGGCCTAAGATAAGGTTTATGGATGTGCTGAGAGAGGACATGCAGGTGGTTGGTGTGACAGAGCAAGATGCAGAAGACAGGAAGAAATGGAAACAGTTGATCTGCTGTGGTGACCCCTAATGGGAGCAGCTGAAAGAAGAAGAAGAAGAAGTACTTGAAAGCAATTTTGTTTATTTTGAAGGTTTCTATTGTCTTCAGTGTACAGGTATTGAAATGGGTGCAACCTGTGTACCAATTTTTATGAATGTTATTATGGCATTTTTGGTAAAAGAAATTTGTATTTAATTCTATATTCTGCTATTCATGGACTTTTTATATGCACTTCCTGGACTAAATATGTATCTTTTGGAAAGATAATACTGAAACATTAATACAACTGGTGGATTTTATTAATAATATTACTAATTTTTTTGAAGTTTGCTTTTCACTGCTCTTATGATACATTATGCTTCTTGGATATACAATTGACTAAAATAAGGATAAACAAATGTTTCTTCTAACATTTATAGAAAGCCCACATATTCTAATTCCCTGCTATATTTTTCCAGTCATCATCCTTTTTTTTCTAACCAGGGCATTAGTCAAGGGCCAAATGGTGTATTTGGCTAGAATGATTTAATCATACCCTCACCTCAGGCTTCATGCCCACTGAGTGGCGCACAGCTACAGTTATCCTACTCCACAAGTGGGGATCCACATTGGATTCTGGGAACTACTGCCCCATCAGTCTGACGAGCCTGATCTGCAAGGCCATGGAATGTATTATCATGGAACTTATAAACAAAGACATTGGCAACCTTCAAACACTGGGTCCCACTCAGTTTGGGTTCGTGAAGGGCCAATCTTGCCTCCTGAACCTGGCTGACTTCTTTGAATCAGTCTCCAGAGCCGTGGATGAGGGTAAAGCAGTCCACACAGCCTATCTGGACCTCGCCAAGGCCTATGACACCATCCCCCACTCTGGAATCGTAGATAAACTTACTAAGCTGGGCATTAATCCCTACATCACTTGATGGGTTGCCAACTGGCTTACTGACAGAACCCACACTGTAAAAGTAGCTGACTCCAAATCCAGCTCCAGACAACTGACAAGTGGAGTACCTTAGGGTTCAGTCCTGGGACCTCTCTTGTTTAGCATCTACTTCTCTGAGGTACAGGCCAACACTAAGGGGCTCTGGCTAACAAAGTTCACAGATGACTGCAAACTGGGAGCCATTATTGAATCCCAAAATGATGTGGATACTCTACAAAAGGGCCTTACAGAAACAGATGCTTGGTGCCAGAGCCATGGGCTCAAGCTCAATGCCAAGAAATGTACAGTTATCCCCTTTGGGAAAAGACATGTACCCGTGAATTACCACATAGGTGGCAGTACACTAAACACCGAAAGTGTGATAAGAGACTTAGGGACACAGGTGGACAGTGGTCTTACCTTCAATAACCACATCGCCACAACAATCAGGAAATCCTTCTATGTGGCACACCTCATCACTAAGGGTTTTTCATACAGAAAAAAGGAGGTCATTGTCCCACTGTACTCATCCCTCATTAGACCCATTATAGTGTATAATGCCCCATTTGGTATGTACCTCTCAAGACATCTGCAACAACTGGAAAGGCTGCAGAAATACCTCACTAAAAGAATCACAGGCCTAAAGCAGATGCCCTATGTTGACCGCCTTAAAAAACTCCAGCTATACCCTGTCGAATATCTTCTACTCAGAGGCGATCTCTGCTTAACATACAATGCCATGTCAAACCCAGAGCTGTTGGACATGCTCCACTTAAAGAAATCCCAATCCCTCAGAGCCACATGCTCCAGGGATCTAAACCTTGTCATCACAATAAACAAAACATGCTAGAGGGATAGGTTCCTGACCCAGAGACTCCCCAGACTCTAGAATAGACTGCCTGTACATGTCAAGCACAGTGTCTCTTTGTCCCTCTTCAAAAGGAACCTTGATGATTGGATGGGAGAAAGGACATTCACCCCAGGGATCACGTCAGTTGCCCTGCTAGACAGGTGTCCAGGGAATTAAATAGTGTGGGAAGAAATATCCAGGGAATTTTTATGGCTAGGCTTTTATAGGCCCTAGGGCTGATAGCCTAGTACCAACCTATGAACCTGATGAGGATTTATTTATAGTTGAAACACAAAAACTTAGTGACCAACCTAATGGTATGGTGAGTGACTTAAAATGGAAGGAGGGATTTTATAGCCCAATTCTAAGAACAGAAAATAGAAATATTGGTAAAAATAATGAATTTAAAAGTGGGGAATTCTATAAGGTGATGTTCATGACATTTAATTAAGATGCTGACAGTGTACAGAATATTTTGGAAAGAAACTGGAATATATTCCAGGCTGGTGAAGATGTATATAAGGGCCTGAGAGATATACCCAGGGCAGGTTTTAGAAAAGATAGAAATGTTAACATATTTTGGAATTAAGCACTATATTGAAAACAATCACAGAGTGAAAACAGGTGCCTGTTGTTGTGGCTCTTGCAACCAATGCAAATTTATTTATAAGGAGTCTGGTAGTAACTTGGCACAGTTTGTGTTCTTTTCCAGTAGGTATCATTATAACTGCAATTCAAGTTGGGTGATGTATGTAGCTTTATGCCAAAAATATTCATCTTTTTATATTGGAGAAACCAAAAGGATGCTCAAAGAAAGGATCTATGAGCATATTTATGATATCAAGAAAAAAATTTAGTTAATGCTTTAACTAAATACATATTAGATTGCAGCAATCACTTTTTTGAGTGTTTTGTCTTTGGCTCTATTAAGATTGACCTTAGGAGGCACCAAGAAAAGTAAAAATGTATTTAAAAGAGCTTAGATGACAACTCAGGGCATGCCATAGCCCGGGGCTAAATGAAAGTCTATCTCTAGTGAGTGTATTAAAATTGAAACATTGCATAATGTACATTTTTGCAGTGTTGCTTTTTTTAAATCTCTGTACTTTAGTATTGACTAGGTTTAATATTTAACTTTTACTAATGTTTTTATGATATGTGTTTGGAAAATTGTTATGAATTAATTCAATAGTTCTGAAATATGGTGTATCCCTTTAAGATAATATGAATGGAATTAAATTAATTTTTTGTTGGTCTGTCTGGGTCTAATGATGTTTAAAAGAATGAATTTAAACCTGTTAATGTTTAACTAAATGTTTTGAGGAAGTCCTTGTGATTGTAAATGAAACTGCTCAGCATTTTTGATTAAACTGTTTTTGGTGGAACCTACCAACAAATTGGCTATTAGTTTCACTTTCAGTGGTTTGTGTTTTGTTTTTGGTAAATGATGCAATCCCAGAGACATTTTATTTCCCTTAAAACACCTCTCATGGATCTTCCCTCTCCACTTGAAGATCTCAAATAGAGAACACATTCTCTGGCATAAGGCCTTCCCTTCAACTCTTAAGAATCAAGAGGGCTCAGCTGCTCCCCATTTCTGCAGCCCCCCCAAGCTGACTGTACATTCTGGTAACTGAGTCTTGGTCAGACAGGGCATAGTCAGAGCTCTATCCCTCAATGCCATTATGCTGCTGAATAGAAGCAGTGCAATGCAGGGAAAACTGGTAAAGACAGAACGTGCCGATGAAGATTTAATTAATTCTGCAACTGACACAATAGCTTCAGTTGGCAACTGGCAAGGAGAAGGTGTCCAGGTTATGGTTTAATTGTTACTACCACATTAGTATTTCCCTTACAATTAATGTTCTCTTTTTTTTTACTTTAGACTTAAAAGCATTTTTTTTTTTTTTTTTACAGATATACCTGTGTTGATAGTGGAAATGAGTCCAAAGTTTGTAAACAATAATAGCGCAATGGGTAAGGATGGGCATAAAGATTCCAGTTAAGAATCGTACCTTCTTAGCATAATGTTGAGTATTCACTATAACATAAATACATTTGGAACATTCACTGCAGTGCTGTCCCCAGCTTGGCTCCTCATAGCCCCCTCTCTAAAAGAACTACCCAACAAGCTGGCAGTGAAGAGCCAGAACCATGCTCCACAACCACAGTTCAGCAGTTCACAAAACCAGCCCACTTTGTTGTTGATATAAAATTATGATGTAGTACATATCTCCTGCTGGTCTTAGGCCTTGGTCTCCTGCTGGTCTTAGGCCTCGGTTTAGCATTATGGCTGAACACAGTATGAGACTGACACAACTCTCCACTGATGTGGCCAATGTAAATCTTAATATTATTACCAATGATAGGTGACGCCACTTAACTGTCTTGAAATAAAATCAGCTTTGCATTCATCTTTAAGCATATGAATTCTGAAAACATTTTTTTGTCTTGTAATAATTTATTGCATTATCTGATTTTTTTCATAAAAGACAAGAACAAAGAATACAGTTTGATTGAACTAAATCATATGACTAATCATTATAAAGAATATAGCTTTCCATGTTTTTTTACCTTAAATGTTTTAAAAGTTCAGTACTGCTTCTTATTGACCTGTACTTATAGCCAAGAGTACAGTTTTCATGGCAGTTTTTAAAGATGCTCACCATCATGCATTACATGAAACATTTAATCATTGGCACATAATTATGCAACACATTGTTTTGTATTGCTTGCATGAACATTATTGGTAAAGAACAGTGGCCATTAAATATTCTAAGCTCCATCCATGTGCAAAGCTAAGTCCCAGTTTGAACTCTTAGGGGTTGAGATGCACTTACCTTGGACCTGTTCCAGTGGCAGTGTTAAATTTTTGCTTGGTGGTATATAGCGAAGAGCAATTGTTATTTCCCCCTTGTACTGCAGAACAAGGTCAGCATCCACCTGAGATAGCAGAACAATAAACACCTGCTGAATGTGCACACGTTCATGACTACAATGTAGCAGATAGTTTTTTCACAAATTGCCAAATACGAGAAAATACTCATTAGCTTATATCAATTACTGCAAAAAAAATAAACATGATTCTTAATGGGAAAATGAAATGCAGAAGAAAAGAGACAAGCAATAATATTTAGAAGAGAGACATTAAAACAAATAATTGAAACACAGGGAAACATACATCACAGTGAGCAAGAATGGTTCTCTTTTGCACCCACCTGTTTAAACTACCTACTTCTACTGTTCAACTTAAATAATACAGGGGTACTATGCACCACCTCTGGGATGACAAACAACCTGCATGCATGCATCCCGCCTTTTAGCATCTTATACCTTACTTACATACCCATGTGAAATCTAACATTGCTGTGACTTGCTTTGGTAAATGGCATAGCTCTAGGGTAATCTCTGTAGCCAATCAGTATTCATTAGAATATTGATTGTTGCGCATTGATCACTGGCACATCCTGTATTATTAAACATTTTAATGAGCTGGCTAGAAGAAAAATCCACTGAGCAGAACAGCTCAGAACTTATCAAGTGCAATTCTCTATGAGTTAGTTTCTCCATCAAAATTAGTGAATGAAACTTCATTGTCAGCTTTATGTTGGTCTGCTTTTCAGTTACAATTTTTTTCGTATTATTCCCATAAAAGATATAGACACTGGTACACAGAGATAAAGATAATAAAAAGTCATTACAGCAGCACTGAATTTTGCCTCTGCAGGAGTAATATTTATTTCCTTATCTACTATATTGTTTGTACTTTAAACCACAGCACAGAAGAGACTCAAAACATTTACTATTCATCACTTCTTTCTCTTAATACATTCTAATACTGTACTGCATAGTACACATTCTTGTCTGCAAAATATAAGCATTTTTACTTTTAGCTTTTTTTCAACAATCTGCTTGCTGAAGACAGTAATATCATTAATCTCATATTTTTTTATCTAAATTTAAATGTTTACATTCTGCTGAGAGTAATCTTGATTACAGGTAAAAATAACAGAAATGCCACTAACTTTGCCTAACATAATGCCTTACATAAGTATTGTGGCAATGCTGAATTCTATCAACAAATTCAGAAGAGATTTTTATCTAATTTGGTAAATCATGCGACACTGAGCATATATTATTAAAGCAACAATGTACATATGGGCGTGGGTAGTGCAGAGCTGGTATGGGCAAAAACAGAGGGAGGGAGTGGTAGTTTCAGTCCATTTCTCACTAGCAGCAAGCCTGGAAACTGAGGTTTGCAGTTATCAAAATACTGCACAATCCTGGGGATGTGTGTGTGTTGGTTCTGCCAGTCCAGGGATGAAAGCCCTTACAGAACATGTGGCTGAGAACACCTGCATGCAAGACAAGGGCACTATACGCTATTGCAGCAGCAACAGTGCCCACTTCAGCCACTGAGGGTGGGGTGGGGGCATTAGTCTATGTCAGAATATGCCTCTAGTAATCTCCCCCTTTCATGCTAGGATGCCTCCATGCACAGGGATAAAAAGACCAATAGGGCGATGATGGCTGGCAGGCATTAAGAAGAAAAGAGCTCACAGGAAAAATAATAGGATTAATGGAATACAAACACTGTTCTACAGAGCAAAACAGAAATAAGACTCAATACTGTGTTATCTGCTAAGCATTTGCTATATGAAACATTTGACAAAGCTTGAGATAGGTGAATATAAATGGATTGTGAGACTCAATGCAGACAACGCTCCTGGCATTAATGCAGCTGTTAGTGTTAAACCTATTTTAAAAGTAAAACAAATGAAATTATAATGGTCAGATTTGGTCCACTTTTATGCATTTTGCCTGTTCTAAATATGTTGTTGCATTTCTTTATTCTTTATTTTTTTTATTTTGAAGAAGTTTGATATTTTATTTATGAACAGTCTTAAATTTGACTCTTTTAACTTTAAGAATTTATTAATGTCTAGTTAAGTATTCATGAATTGTTGGCTGTGTCTTCTGTTTTAAATATAATGGATTGAATTAACTTGCTTTTTATATTAGACTGATGGAGGGTATTTCACCTAAAAGCTTTGTGTACGGAGTTACTTGTTTTTTGCTATTAAAATAGTTATTACTTCCTGACATTGTCAGTCCAGTTCTGTTGAATGAATTGTTGCTTTTTTTACTGTTGACTACAGTTGCATGACATCTGTTCCTTTTTTGTTATCAACTAACAAGAAAGCCTCAGACTGCAGACCTAATCTAGGCCCACCCCTCAGTTCCAAGCACAACTGTTTCAACAGGTGCACTTCAAGGCTGCTGGCCTCTGCTAGATTCCCCTTTCTTCCTCCTCCTGTTCCTTTTTTTCTTTTTATGCTGTCCTTCTCCGGTGCCCTACCGATGTTACTCATATTTTTTCTTTTTTTTGCTGAACATTATTTACCTTTTTTCCTGCCATTTCCATAGTTCCAGTTCCACCATTTCTACCTTTTGTTTGCATTCTACATCTATATAGTCCTGGTATTGCATTTTAGTTTGTAGTTTGTCTCATCTGCTCACTAAAATGAAACAAACAGTAGCATGATCACCATTAGCTAGCAGTACCTTTACTATGACCTCCATCATTTCCTCTAACCTGCTTCTGTTATTAATAGGAAGTTCTGTACAAGTTGGGTGAATTTTTCTCCATCAAGGGCTTCTGTCAACTCATAGGTTAGTACTAAGCTAGCTGCTGTTAAGGGCCATTTTAAACCTAGCCAATTACCCTATGTGATAATCAAAATCTGCACCTTGTATCTGTAAGGTAAATGCCTTAACTATTGTGCCAACATCATGTTCCCATTCTATCATAGATTCAGGTTTGCTCTAGTCTACTAACTGTAAACTTAAGTATCCCTTAGTAGTTATATTGCTATTCTCATTTCATGCTATTATGTTTTCTTTTATCCCGTCAAAGTCCCTCTCCATGGATGATACTGCTTGTAGAGTGTCTGCATAAAATGTCCCTCTTCATTTCTCCTTTATTCTGATCACCTGTATGCCCACTTTTGGCAGCTCCTCTGATGTTGCCCAAGCTGCTTTACCTCCTTATAATTTATACATCTTTATAACTTCTTTATAATTTATACATCTTTATAACTTCTCTCACTGACCTCAATTTTGAACCCTTTCCTTACACTGAGTGCCACTCCCCATGACCTGGTGACTTTATCCCTCTTGCATGCTATGTACCCAGGAATTACCAGGACTCATCCAGACCTCATCTAGTCTCCAATCAGACCATATCCCTGCTCCCCTAGCCAATTTCTCACCAAGCACCAGTGTGTCCTGAATGTTTCCCTTTTAATTATTGTAATTGCTGGCACAAGTAAAACTTCAGTATTTGTAGTTGGTGCAGAGGTTAAGGTTGCAAGCTGTAGTCCCTGTGGTACAGAGTTTGACTCCTACTGCCCTTGTTTAATACTGTGTGACCTTAAGTAAGTCACTTAACCATGCATAGCTTTCAGGTCTCCCCTGAAAAGGGATTGCGTATGTGTCCAGTGGACCTAGCTGGTTAGCAAATGGGTATTATTTTTTCTGAAGATACCACTGTGTATCCCTCCCCCTGCAAGTACTAAATGCCCCTCCTTACTGTTTCCACCACTGCTCTATAAGATAGCTCATTTGTATCCACTATGACGTGTAGTTGTCCCCACCACTTGTGACTGCTGCGGTCTCTTCCTGTCTCATCCTCCTTAATATCAACCCATACCCTTCCTTAATATCAACCCATACCCTTCCTTAATATCAACCCATACCCTTCCTTAATATCAACCCTAATACCATTCTTATGGATACAAGACTCATCCTTCGTGACATTTCCCTCCATCTAATGGTCTTAGTACTTACATTCCCAGTCCTCAGTATATCCCCTCCAAATTCCATACGAGTTTGCTTTACCATCCTTTAATATGTCTACGGTGGTCTTACTGCCCAAGTTATTCTTGTTAGCCATTCTACTTCCATCAGTCTCCCTTCCATCTGACAATTCCAGCAGATTTCCTAGTCAGGCATCTATTGTTGTTCCCTTCATTATTGTACTTTTCCTGTTGGATTTCCAGTTCTTTTATATATTGTTAACTATATTTCCACCTTTCTTTCCAGATTCACTCAACCTCATCTTCCACCAACACATTAGTGAGGCTTATTATTTCAATGTCCTTCTACCCTACCTCATCTGTGGAGTATTTGCCATTGCTCTATATTCTCATCAACTTAACTTGGCATAGCAGTTATCCATAATCATATTACAAACCGAAGATAATATTATACATCTGAACTGAAACATTTCAGGATAAAACTTTTATTTTAAAAATTCATGTTGCCATGATAGTCACCTATGATTATATCAAGAATTAAGGGTAATAGTATAGCTCTTCTGGAATAAAATATTCTGGGACAATATTTATTAAAAGCCATGTACCATTTTACTCTGGCTTCTCATATCTGATACCAAGTGTCTTTAGAAACTCATGTTTAGCTTCTGCCAAGCCCCCTGTATACATCCCTAAAATGTATTTATTTATTTATTTATTGACATTTGATTATCAGAAAATTAACCCATTTCAACACAGGCTTGGACAGAAAAGTTCCACAGTATTACAAAGCATGTTAAGATTAATAATTTTACAATCTTCAAACACCTACAGTTTACATAATTTTATCAAACTGGACATAACGTGAAAGCATTAGTAAAGAATAAATACAACTTATATGACAATGATTTAATATTTAGAGAAATAAATGTAAATTAATATAATGCAAATAAAAATGCAATTTGAAGTGCTAAAACCTTGCTGCTTTTATGCATACATATACTCCCCTTCTTTTTCAAAAAAAAAAAACAAGAAAAAAGTCTGCATGACCAAGACAAAGTAAGAGAGCCCACATTTTGCATCTCCCTACTGTAAGGTGCATTTTTGTAATATCATTCATCAAAGTCTGCTGATTTTACATTGTTATTGATAACATGCTTATTTCTTGCATTGATTTTATTACTGTCTGTTTCTTAAACTTGTGTTTCTGAGTAGTATTCCACACTCCAACTGGAAGTTTGAAGAGTTAGTGCTACTTGTTATTAACGTTATACAATTTTATGTTAATTAGGTGAAAGTTGGTATACATATCCAAAATTAGATTTTTGGATGGGTATACCAACTTTTAAAGAACAGTTGTTCTTATTTTTAATGTCTGCAGGTTGACAGCTCTCTGTCTTCGTGGACACAGCAATGTCAACACAATCCAAGGGACAACCTTTCAAACTGAAATCTTAAAGGCTGAAACACATTATTGCTCCACCACTGTCCTTTCATTATTGCTTATCTTAAGATGAAGACTACAGTCTCAAAGTGATAAGTGACTGAAGGGACAGAAAACATGTAACATAGTAAGATGAGTGATTTATAGTTATATCACAACGGAAACCTATCAATCTGTATCACAATGAAAAATGTATCAATCTGTCATTTATTATTCTATGTATGGAAGTTGGCCCACCAAAAAGTATGTCCCTACTTAAAAATATATAGTTACATGCTAATACAATGACAATGGCTGTATGAAATTTAATAGACCAACAGATTGCACTATGTAGAGCAAATGAGACATAATACACACTGAAGCTGTCAGCTCCATGTAATGAAATATACCTCAAATTATGGTGAACTCATAGATAATATAGTGTCAATGAAATATCTCTGGAGATATGTCAAGGTTTGATAACCTTGGAGTTAATATACTTGGAGGCAGTTATGGCAAATGTCCATAAACATAACCATAAAGAGCTAATGTTTCAAGTTGTTAGGCTCTCTCTGTAGTGTATTGTGTTGTCTTATCTGGTATTCAGACATTTGTGGTAGTCTAATGTAACAATCTACATTTAAGATGGAAAGCTATTTATCTGATGGCATTCTTTGCAAATCAGGATATATTACCTATGCTCATCTTATGCTTGTTGCACATCTAATTTTGTGATGAATATGCCTAATAATGTTGATATGCTTGCTGTTAACCTTACAAATTAATATAATTAAGAAAATATAGCGACAGAGTCACAAACTTACCTTGGGCTGAAGTGGAAACCATCCATTTAATGGATGTTCAAGATTCCAGGAATCAAAGGGAATTTCTACCTCTCCCAAAAAGCTATTTCGGCCAATCCTATCATAATGCCAAACTGACAGCTGTAGGGTTCTTGTCTCCAACTGTGTGTGACTGATGACATACTGTAAAATGAAAAATAAAAAGATCATGAGACCATTTACAAAGAATGAACTACGTAGAACAGCCTTCAGAAGACTTATGTTTTTCTGAAACATTATGTGAATGCAAGCAGTGGTTATGAAAAATAATTGTCTAAAAAAGACTTTGTGCATTCCATTACTCTTTGTTTTAGTTAATAGTAGGTCCAGACTGTAGCAATACATACTGAAGTTAGGTACTGTGGAGTGAAGCCTGAGAAGGGCATGAGTTTCAGTGCTAAAAGTCTTAAACAAGTATCCATTGACAGAAGTTGCATACATATAACCTAAATCCCTTCTGTACATCAAAATATACTAGCCTTATCAAGAGTATAATAGTCTGTTTAAAACCATGTACAACACATAACTTTCACCTACCTTGAAAAGAGTGGTTGTGTTCAAAGGACAACTGATACTTGACTATGCCAACTACAGTTTAAGCTATGAAAATCTGCTGACTGCTTTTTGTGGATGGAATTATGTAACCCTTTAGAACCACAGTGATTGAACTTAATATTGCAATTCCATCTATGTTTGGTATATAATTTAAATTTGATAAATCAGTTGTAATATTACTGATTCATAAGGAAAATTATAAGGGTCCAATAATAAACCTTACTGTAACCCAAAGGAAAGGTTCCAATATTAGATATGTTATTATCAGAAACAATTTGAAATGTCCTGCCTTGTAAACAGTTTCTGAGCCTCTAGCAGAAGGTTTAGGTGAAATTCCTCAAGTGTCAGTAACCTGAAGTGAAAAACAAAAGTGGAAGAATACAACATCACTCACTGTTCTCTACATATTGCACAGGAAATCATTACCAGTGCAATTTCTTAGTGTACACTGGCAATGAATCACTTCTACAGGGAGATTTCTCCTTTCCTCAAGTTAATGCGACCACACAGTGGGGATATATAAGTGTGGGGCGTATTTCTACTTTCTTCCTGCAAAAAATGATTAAAAGTATTTTTTTACCAGTCTGTGTTTCTGGCATTATGTTTTGGCATATCAGCTGCTCAGCATTGTAAAAATTAATGTTTCATAGTAGAATCATACTTTCTGAGCCAGATATCGATACTATCTGAAAAGCTGTAGCTGTAAAGTTTCTAAATGAGTAAATAATGATTTTAAAATTTACTTCAGATTAACAAATAAAGATAATAAAATAATTGTTCCTTGTTGGAGAATACTAGAGCTGCCAATGAACATATGACAATAGCTTTATAGTACTTTGTTTAGAATCCATATTATTTATTTGTGACTAAGTCATATGTGTTAACATTGTGACTAAGTCATATGTGTTAACATAATGAAAAGTATGCTAGTAAATCATTTTTCTACTAGGTTTTGGCAAGTCGGCAGATGTTTCCGTTGGTCTGAAAAAACTAGCAGTAACAAGGGAGGTTACTTTTGTTAGTGTTTTAATTAGCAACATGTTCACAACTAAACAGGACAATTCCGGTTAAGATTAAAGCTGTCTGTTAAAGATTTTACTAAAATGGAACTACTGATTGAAAATGAGGGGGTGTAATAATTGATATAAAGGCAAGAAGTGAGATTCCTTTTAGTAGCTTTTCTACTTGTTTATGACATATTTCTTTAAGGCATAAGGGAGTTTTTTTATGTAGGAGACAGTACATAAGGAATGGCAACTCAGGGAGAAATATTTTGAAATAAAGGTGATGTTACCATTAATGGTATAGATGTTACGGTTCTACATTAGTTCGCCAAAACATATTTGTTGTGGGCTTTAAACCGTCAACTAGTTAAAGAAAAGGTTTACTGGGTGATGTAACAGTCAGTCATTCAAGGAAAACATTGCTGTGAAATAAAATTTTGCTGGACATAAGCTACTGTAAAATGGAGAGCAAAACTTTATTAGATTTAAAAGAAATGAGAGTCTGTACCTTGCAGATGAAGAAAGTGTGTTTATTACCCGTTATTGAGAAATTAGATAAAAATGCAAAAGAACATTGAGTAATGTTATAGACAAAAAACTCTCTTAAACTATTAAACTGCTAAATACCATATTTTTTGTGTATAAAAATAGTCATTGTTTGTTAAATTCAAATTCACTTTTGTGATTCTCATAAAGCTGCTGTTACATGTTGGCAATAAAACTACTAAAACATGCTTTGGTCTCCAAAACATTATTTTAAAAATTTACATATGGTTGTATCTTTCATTAAAGTATAAGTTTCTACAAATTACTATGCTCATACAAATAATTGCAGGATATACTTCTTGTTATCATTTCATAAATATATAATTGAGCTCTTTAATACTGATGTTATGGGGGATGGCTCTACTGACTAAACTACTGACAAGTAAGTGCTAAATACAAGATTTATAGACAAGATTTCACTGACTCTGGGCATCAGGCTGTCTGTCTATTCTCATCTGTATACACTCCAAGAGGAAATCATAAGCTAAGTGACATGAATAGCTGCAACAAGCTTTTGAGATAGAATAATGAAATTATTTAGGATCAAAGGATCATAGGATCATAGGATGTTACTAGGCTATTGCCCCTGAGGCCCTTACAAGCCTAGCCAAGAATTTAGCCCATGTTCCAACAAGTCAGCACCCAAAGCCCTTGTTTAGCAGAGACACAGGTGGAATCACAGGGGTGTATTTTCTGTTTCCCATCCAGTTATTCAGGTTGTACTTAAAAAGGGATAATGAGGTACTCTGCTTGACGTAGAGAGGGAGTCTATTCCACAGATGGAAGAGTCTCTGGGACACAAATCTGTCCCGCCAACAAGTTCTGTTGATATCATAGACCAGGTTGAGGTTGTGCATACAGGTTACTCGTGTGTGCGTGTGTGTGTGTGTGTATGTGTGCGTGTGCAGCAGATTTTCTGATTTTTTTTCACGTTTACGTTTTACATCTTAGCTTCATCTTTACTGCAATGCAATCACACATTTTTTACACTTTCAATTGAAGTATCCAAGACAGTTTGCCTGGAGTTTTTTAAACAAGCTTGGCTAACAAAACTTTTGCAGTCATTGCAGGGGAATAGAATATATATCAGCCTGGAAGGAAGTGGTTGACAGCTTTGCCTGCTTCATAAGGGATGGCCTGCAGTCCTCCCCTATACTACCTACTACCTAGAGTTTCTGCATATTGGTTAACAGATGTTCTTCTTCACAGTGTCTATTTCAGGCAGAACCAGTCTCTAACATTTACTAATATAGCACACCCAATAAAGTCCACCTGAACACAGCAGTGATTAACACTAGCAGTTTAAAAAAAGAAGCTGTCCATTGTTAAGGTCTTCCTCACCCTTGAAAACATACACATTTGTATAATTACAGAAACCTAGTTCCAGTGCAGCAAAACACACCTTCACTTCTATAGATCACCTGGTAAATGTGAGTACGTATCTGGTGGAAGTGTATCCACATTCATGTAAAATCTTCTTATCAGACAACAAATCCAGCAAGATAATATAGTTCCTGTGATACAGACCTCATTTCTCTGCTGTGTGACTTTGATCAATTTATTTAACCAGACATTGCTCCCAGGTCACCCCTTAAAAGGGACTGTGTCCAGTGGGCCTACCTGGTTAAGAAATGTGTATTATTATAATCAGTGTTTACCAGTACTTCTACCCTGGCACTCATTGCAGGTATGTTCAGTTTGTGTGCTATCCAACTGAATGATGTGCTAAACTGCTCATATCAACTTAGCTCATGTTTGCATCATTGTTATGATCTGGTGTCCTGGTAATGGGGTCAAAGTTCTCTTATTATATTACTCTATCATGACCTTCCCATAAGAATTCATGTTGCCTGTTCTGTGTCTTCCAGATACTTGATAATTTCTTTCTTCAGTGGTGATTCCACATCTGCAGCCTTCCTTATAACTTTCATCAAACTGCAGGATTTCTAATAAACAGCCCACAACTAATTAAATTACCAACTTCTAAATATGACACATCCTTTCCTTTTTTTTAGTAATGCAATCTACCAGAATTAAAACATAAATGATAACCCACAGAAACTGTGGAATAGCAGAAACCAACCCTGTACACAGCATAATACTTGTTAGTAATGTATAATATATAACAGTGAAAAGGGTGGATCCTAGAAGAACATGCAAACATGTGAGTGGGGCTGGGGGTGGTATTAAAGAAATAGGTAAAGTCTTACTACAGTTATCACCTGTTATAAACAAAACATATCATGAAGCATAAGCTATTTGGCACTGACGATTATGTTTGCAAGCTGTCATCTCTGTTAAAGAAAGACTTAAGAATCATCAATGGCAGCATAACCATAATACTTACGAAGAGACTTGCACCAATAAAGGAACATGTCATATTCAAGGGTTATTGGGAAAGAACTTCCATTATCACTGCACAAAATGGAACATGAATGAACATTAAGATTCACTAAAAGAAACAGCACAGTAATTATCATAATCCACACAGATATTAAAAGGTAAACTGGATTTATAATGGTAAAGTGCTGATATTGTGGAGGTAATCTACTTCTCTTGCTATATGCATGTGTGTGTGTGTGTGTGTGTGTGTGTGTGTGTGTGTGTGTGTGTGTGTGTGTGTGTGTGTGTGTGTGTGTGTGTGTGTATGTATATGCATATATATTCAAACAGATAAACAAACCATGCAAAGCATGTACTGCAAACTGGATCAGAAAAACAATATAACATTTTCTGAATGTGAATACTGATCCTCCTTGGTTTCACTATGATGTTAAGATAGTACACTCAGAGGAAGGCACATGCTGTAAAACAACAGTATTTCAGAGACCTTATAGATTCATGGGTTCTGTGAGGATCTAAAGAAGCCTAACTTTATAGTCTCATGACAGTTTTTTGCCTTTATATTTTGCATCCATATAACACAGAGCATGACATTTTGAAGCCTGACTCATTGATAATTTAACCCATTTTTATAAAGTTAAAGCAGTGCAGTACTTTACCTTTAATGTCTCATTATAAACCGGATCTGTTGTATTGATCTTGAAACTGGTCTTCCTCTTGGATTGACGAGACTTGTCTGGAAGAAGATAAGATTTCACATAGCTGAAAATAAAAATAGAAAAAAGGTGAAAGTGTAGCGTGACTCTGTAGAAGAAGCTAATGGCAATTATTTGTTACTGCATGGAAATACAACAGAGACCCCCCCCAAACAAAATTACTAAAAGCCGTTTTCTTCCAAATCTGAACCCAGTACTGTATCCTGACTACTAATCGAGATCATAAGAAAAGGCTGTCCATTTCTATAACCTGATAATCACAGAACTTATTTGATAAAAAATGTACTTAATTATATTTTAAATCTGTGTTAAGTGGAACACCTGGGCACACTGAGACCATTTCCCCCTTTAATATATGGAGTATGACTGCCTAGAAAGTAATACAATGAAAAACTGGAGTAAATCAGCATTAAACTAACATTGTTTACTCATGTTGAAACAAGAAAAATGTATAGTTACTGTAGTTCTTATTCTACTGTAAATAGGTAAGTACTAGGCAGTAAGTCATTTGATCACTAAAAGCCTAGATAATGACCTATACTCAGAAGTTTTCTCCTGCCTCAAGGAGGGCAAAACAACACAGAACGTAGAACAGGGGGAAAATTGAAGCTGCCCATCCAGTTTACTAACTTTACTTTGAAGATGACAAGGGTGCTAAGATTGCTTGAAGTAAAATGGAAGTTTGTTCAACAGGTGGAGAATATCATGCCGATGTGTCTTATTTTGTTACTGATGAAAAAACAGTTCCTTTAAATGGATATTTGTTCTGTGAAGGAATAGGAGGTCAAAGAGGGTCAAATCTTCAAAGACTCAAAAGGCTAGATATATAGCCCCACATAGCAGTCTATAAGAGACTGTCTATAGAGAAATAGCTGCCAGGTTGTCCTGATAACTAAGATTTTTGAGGTCACTGATATTTTTAGTTATGATTCTCTCAGGTCTTTCAAGCTGAATGATGTTTTGACATTTACATAACAAAAGATGAAATTCAATTACGGGTCTTTGGAAGTTAGATGGACCAGACAGAAGACAACTGGTAACTTTTCTTGCTTTCAGATGTGACAACTGCCACTCTAACCACATGAGTATTGCCAGACAACTAGTTACCTATTCACCACAACATAAGGATTTATCTTCAGACCTACATGTCTGTAAAAATGCCGGCATGGGGAATAGTGTCCAAGGCCTTGGACAGGTTCAGATATGCTGTATGTGCTCTGTAACCACCATCCACTGTTTTGGTGACCTTTTCAAAGAAACTAATGAAGTTAAAATGTCAGAACCTTCCTCTGAGAAAGCCAAACTGATCACAGTCAATGGTTAAGAGATTTTCAATGTCTTAATTAATGAGATGTGAGATAATATGTTCCTCATTTTTACATATGGAGCTAATGAGGCTAATATGTCTTTAATTCTCAGGATCTTTGGTTTGGCCACCGTTGAATAATGGCATTACAGCGGCTATTTTGCAGGCTTCAGGCATGTAACCAGCAGAGTGTTGTAGATTAGGAAGGTTAAGTAGGGGTTCAGATTGACCATATTTGGTACTGAAAATCAGACAACCTAGTATATTATCAGGGCCCGTGGAGGATATATTCTTAGCATCTGAGAGAGCTGAGATGACTTGTTCTATAGTAATTAAATGAGTTGGCTGGGACTAAGTAATCTGTGAAAAAAAATGTTACTGTGGGTGGAGTTAAATCTACACTAAATTCGTCAGCTAGGGTAGGAGCTGTTTCCTTTTGGTCAGAGTAGGCAGTATTACTGTGGACTAGCTCTGAACATTGTTGGGCTAACTTCCCTGACACAGTTAAAGAAAGACTTATAGTTCCTTTTGGTTTTAGTGGCTATTATAAGTTCATACTTAGCTTTGAGCATCCTAATGATACCCTTAAGCTTTTCTTTAGTTATTTCTGCCATTTATTTTAAGGATGTCAAAGTTGACAGTAAGGGACTTCAGCTCATAAAGTTCACGAATGAGTGCAAATTTGGAGCCAACATCAACTCCCCTTAAAACTCTTGTATCCTCCAACAGGGCCTAACTCTGACACGCTTGTATTGTCAATATTACGGCAGAAAGCAGAGTGCCAATAAAGTGTAGCACTGTACAGTTTGGGAAGCAGAAACTTTCATACACCTATCACATAAATGGCATTCCCCTTAAGATTTACACTGTCATTAGAAATAGGCAATTTTGTGAGCAGCGAACTCATTTTTGATCAACCCATATACTCTGTCATTAGGAAAGCCTTCTGCCGCACCCAAATGATTACAAAGAGTACCTCCACTTGGTCCAAAGAGGTTGTTATTCTCCCCTACACATCCATTATTAGGTCTTTATTCAAATACAATGAACTGTTAAATGTAGTACAGGCCCAGTCCCTATCCCTTAAGCATACTGGAACATGTAATTGGATGCAGCAACAGAAATGCAGTATCTATTAAAGCTGTTATTAATGTCTTAAATGTTATATTGCCTACTAGCTGACACATGAGCCTATTAATTGTGGATAGTAGTTGATTTATCTGCATACCTGTATGTAACTGAACTCTTCCTGGTATATAGATAGGTATCTTTTGCATTCTCCATGTGATGTACCAAAATTATTGTTAATTGCATAGAGCTACGACATGCAATTTATGCTACATATCAGTCCTATTTATTTATTGTTTTTATTTATTTACACTTTGATGACTAGGTTACTCACGTTAGGCCTCTTTTCAGGGTAGACCCAAAGTGGTATTCATACTAACGGGAGGGAAATTTGGCCAAAGCACTATGGGACTTCACTTACTCTTTTTTGTATTCCATTGGTATCTCCTGTGGTGGGGCTATAGGATTATTGCAGGATGGAGAGACAGGAGAATGCTGCTACAGCACAGGTGGCAGAAAAATACATTGTTCCTGTTATGATTTTAAATGAGAATGATTTATTGACTGATAAATTAAAAATAATAATGAATGAAAAGGGATCTAAATGAAGGAAAAATTGAAGAATGATCGTTTAATCAGCATGGAACATGCTAAACAGGAAGTGCTGTCAGAGCATAAAAGAACATTGCACACAGATTGACTCTTGGCAGTTAGGATAAGGAAATGCCAATGGTTTAATACACACAAAAGAAAAGGCAGCTGTTGAGTACTTATGTTTTGTCTGCTGCAAGATAATTTGAAAGACAACACTGTTACAGATGTTCAGTTTTTCCAAACGTCAGAATTTCTTCTAAGTCAAAATCTGTTACGAAAAGATATGCATTATGGGACAGTGCAATTCTGCCAATCGACTGTGCATGTTAGAGCATTTATAAATATTGTAAAGGACAGAGTCTGTGATGTGCATTTTGAAAATCTGTCAGCTGCAGCGAATTTTCTACAGTTTTACAATTAGAGTAACCGTGTGTCCCATATTCAAATTTGAACGTCTAAGTCACGAACACTGATTTTAAAAGAAAGCTGATTGCACAATGTTGCACTGCTATTATGGATGATAAAAATGAGAATGCTTTTTCTTATTGTTAAAAATACATTTGAAATTGAGAAAATGTATGATGAAAGGAATGTCTGGAATGGGGCATGGGGAATTAGGATAGCATTTAAAGTTATGGAAGGAAAATTGTGCATATACTAAGTGTTGTAAATATAGCTGGCACTAGGGCATGTGTATACTACAGAAATCGGTCCAAAACACATTTCTTCTGTAGCTCTAGTCCATATGTAATTTAAGCTTGTGATGAAAGAAATGTTTCCTAATGGTTAAGGTGTTTGCCTTACAAACACAAGGTGCAGGGTTTGAGTCTCCCAAGGGATAATTGGCTAGGCATAAAATGGCTCGCAAGAGCAGTTAGCTTAGTACTAATCTAATCTAATCTATGTGGAGAGCAGGAAAGCAAACTGTGAAAGATTCTGTAAAAATTGTAAATGCATATAATGTTTTGTGTTTGATTGCCTCATTATAAAGGAAATCAAAAACAATTGGGAAGTATTTATTCCATAGATTTACAAAGTGTAACTTTAGAAATAGTAAGTCAGACAGTGGGAAAGGAGACATATATATATACATATATATATATATATATATATATATATATATACATATATATATATATATATACTTCTGTTTGTTCAGTGGGAGAAGTGCGAAGGAAAGAGGAGAGTGAAAGTTTGCTGGTATTTGTGATGGCAATGAGGGAAAACATAGCACTGCAGTTAAATGGGTTAGGAAAAAGAAATATGAGGCATAACATACAACAAAAATGTTAAAAAGGAAAAGGGTATCACTACTCTGCAGTTTGAATGTAAATAGTATGATAAATCAATAAAGACATATTAGATTTCTGACATTTGTTACTATTTAAAAGCTGACATTTGTTTACTAGATATTAGTATTTCAGGGAACACATTCTGTAGAGTTTTAGGGTTGATTTATGCTTAGAAATTGTTTTATTACAAAGCATTAAACATATTGGATATAGTAACTGCAATTTCAGGTTGATTACTGTGATGCAATATTTGAACTGAAATTGGTATATTTTGGCTTGTAGTAATATATAATTCCATAAATACTACAGAAAAGGAAAATGTATTCACAACGACAAAACAAAATGTTTTTTGGGAAAATAATACTAATAATGTAAAAGTACTGGCACTATCATCTTAGGAAACTTTAAGGTAACATTCCAATAACAATAAAACAATTGAAGATGCCTTGAAGTATGGACAGTTAATTTAGAAAAAAAATGTATGGGACCTACATATAGGAGAAGAAATTTGGTTGCAGAGATAAATTATTTTGCCTATTCCGGTAACTGCATAGTAGCAATGTTTAGATTTTTGGGAATTTCACTTACAGAACATAAGGCTATTTATTGCACATGAAGTCTAAAAAAATAGCACACTTATAAAAGAGAGAAAATGCGTAAAAGAATTAAATACTTGGATAACTGACACAAATGAATGAAAATGTGAGTCGTGGAATTTGTGAAAACAATGTATGACTTTTATTACCTTTTAGTACTTTGTGGACTCACTGGTAGCATATAGATATAAAATTAAGCATAAAAAATATAAGTAAAAAAAACAAATCTGTAAGAAGACAGAAAAAGGTATACAGGAAGACATAGAAAGAATATCTGGATAATTTGCCTAAAGCTGATTCATATAAATGTTTAGATAAGAGAGACAATTATCTATATTAACACAAGAAAAAGAGACTTTGTTATTGGAAAACAGATATATATGTTTCAGGGTACAAAGAAAGACGTTTCACTGTTATTACGTAAACAAGTAAGATAAGAGTCATATGTTAAGCATTACAACTACAGATGGTACATTAATAACGTCTTAGTTAGAGATAATACAGGAAGCTGGAAATTATATTACAAAGATGTGGTAAAGAAAAGTTTGGATGTACTGAACTTGATGTTAGAAGAGAATAAAAGTTTGGAAAAAAAATCATGGCTGAATTGGAGAAAGTGTTAACCATTGTAAAAGGAGTGTCATTTCTAGGCCCGGATGAAATCCCATACATTTTGTAAATGCATGAATAAAAAAAAAATGTTAATAAAATGTTAAAAGAATATATAGAACAATGAATTAATGATGGTTATATCTGTAAAGAAATTGTTAGATTTATTTTTCAAAAAGGGCACACACAAGAACTTGCAATAATGCTGACAATCACAGATCATATGTTATTTTATTATAGTATATACTAAAGAAATGAAATCAGACATTTATATTTGTGTGTATGTGTGTGTGTGTGTGTGTGTGTGTGTATCCACACACACACACACACACACACACACACACACACACCCACTCACATACACAATTTGCATTACATTTATCACACATACACTATTTGCATTACACTAATCACACTTTTCACTGTTGATTAACAGTGCACCAAATGTCTGTCTCACTCCTGTATTAATGGTAAATAATGTACACAGTGCTGATTAGTAGATAGTCATTTCACCTTTGAAAAGAGCTAGGTTCCTTGGCTTTGAAGTTTTTTCAGTTATATGTAAACAAAAAGTAATAACAGAGACTACTGAATAGGTGAAAAGCAGTGGTGTTGCCCAGTGTCATCTTCTGATCTGGCACCACTTACCCCTAAAACTGTTAAACTGTTTAATACAGTTTACCCACTATACAACACTTCAGTTCAGACTGCAATTGCAAAAGTCTTTAATTTTAAAGTAGCTATGCTTCTGATAAACAGTAATATAAGAAACTCATTTATCCACACCCACATTTTTTTTTTTTTTTGCTATAACTATCACACATATCACTATGGGTTCACTGGAGTTCCTGTTACTTGTTTGAGGGTTAAGTGTGACTGTCAGAACAGAGTGACTTTTAGTGTGACAACAGAGTGACTTTTAGTGTGACAAAAGGGAAATGTAATATACCTCCAAAAGTGTTGCATATCAGAGTGCTCCATCTTGGCTGAGGTACAATAATCTCAGAGTTAGTGTATCTAATTTCTAGTGGTGATATATTGGGGTGCCAGGGGGCCTGTCCCCTTGAAAAAAATGCTTCTTAGGTGTAACACACAGTTTTGCACAGGTCTGTTATTTTTCTAAGGATTACACTTATGTTTTCAAAGTTTTAGTATTCACATTTAAATGTCTTGGCATTCCAGTACCAAGGTTTGTTTGTTTGTGTCTTTAAGCTTTTCCTGGTTAGGGGTCACCACAGCGGAACTCCGGTCCGCTAATGATTGGCAGTAGATTTTTACGTACTGGCTTGCCGGGCCTAATGCACAACCTTCAGCGATGGATCGCCCATAAGAAACTGTTAATTGTGTGGATGTATTGCCTTTCAAAATTTTCACAGAAGATTAAATATTTCTCCTTACCTATCAGTTCTTTTGTCAGGTTTAAAGAAAATGAAATTAATACAGTTATTTTTTCAGCCTAACAGAGCATATAATGTCTCCATTAATTCTCTGGAGCCTTGCACATTGGAAGTAATGAAGCAGATTCCTGAATGACAGTACAGTCAATTGGTAGACTTAGCCTACATCAGTTATATAATATTTTGGTTGAAGTTTATGTGATGTTATAATAAATAAATAAACATCTGGTGATTTTTTGTTTAACGTAAGCAATGGTATAGTTATAGTGTTTACAAAACAGAACTTTCTGGTTGCAAAACAAATTTCATATTACTGATCTTCTAGTACGTTATAACATTTCTTTTGAAGAATTGAACAGGAAAAGTCATGTTATAAATTTGTTTGGGATAGAATTAATGTAATATTCATCAGCTATTCTAGACTTACTCCATTTTTTTGCTAGGAACAGTCCTTAGGGTTTCCTGGGGGCTTTTATATGATTTATCCACATTCCTTTCTCCAACTACCATGCTCTTTGTTTTTACATCTGAAGTCAACTCCCCTCTTTGTACCATGCCCCCTTTAGGGAGCATATCAATGAGCATCCTCCCTTGGGTTGGGCATGCTCATTCCTTCTCTGCAGCTCCCTAAGTCACTCAAGCCACTAATCAATGAAACATATTATTTCTGAACTAATGTAATATTATACCAGATCATATGTATTATTTCCTTTACACTGATTCACCTTCTAGTTCTTTTTCTGTTGTACAACTATGTACATCTTAGCTCCATGTAGCCATGCAATACTTTTCATAGGTTTATAGGTAGGTACTAGGCTATTGGCCCTAGGGCCTATATAAGCCTAACCAAATGGTACCCTGGCTTTTGCCAGCCACGAAAATTGTTTTCCTGTGCCCCTGTCAAGCAGAGTCACAGAACTGATCCCTGGGGTGAATTTCCTATATCCCATCCAATCATCAAGATTTTTTTTTTTCAAATAATTTTTTATTTTCCAAATAATATAATGTTTAACAATACAGTCATCAATAAACAAGTATTATAAACCTTTGCACATCTGACCTGAAAAAAGGAGGGGAAAAATAATAAAATATATGAAATTAGTAACAAAAATGTATAATATTCAATTAATAAAGTATAAAGTTACACATTCATTATTTAGGGTTCATTTTTAATGTCTCAATAAGAGTTACATTTTTTCCAAGGATTGTTTGTCCATGTTTTAGGTGAAATTCTCGATTCCTTCACCTTGATTTCTAATGTCGCTGTTTTTTCCATCAATCTCAAGAATTCTTCCAGAGTAGGCTCTTATGAAGACTTTCACTTTCTAGTTATACATTTCCTTGCCACAGCTAGTATGGACCAAAGTAAGTATAGATCTTTTTTATTCATTCCAGTAGTATCATTAACATTTAAGAGGACTAAAGATTTGGTTAAAATAAAGGTATCTGTGAATATAGCTTGGAGAAAAATAGTAATTTCTTCCCGGAATTTTTTTTATATTAATATAATCAAAAAATATGTGAGACCAATCAGCTTTACAGTTTAAAGAACATCTCCAACAAATGAATTTATTAAGTGAATTGAATTAGGCTAGTTTATCAGGTGTAATAAATGCCCTGTGAATATATGTCCATGTAAATATTTTCCATACTTGTAAATTAAATGTTAAGTTAACAGAACATAAAAGATTTGTTTTACTCTCAATTGCTAGATTAGTGTGACCTCATTTTGCTATGAAATTCCAATATCTTGCATTAAGGTTAGTTTTATATGTTATCAATATGTTGTATAATTTTGAAATTAGATTCGTCCAATTATAATTGTCATAAATAACTTCAGATATTAAACTTATCAAACTTGGACTAGTTTTATAAGGAAAATTAATACTTTTACTATTAAGATCCTTAACATATGATAATATGCTTTGTAGTATCAACCAATCTGCTGATGGAATGTCATATTTATTCTGAATTTGTTGAATGTCTAATACTACTTGATTCTCTATACAATATTGCCAAGTGAAGTTTTCCCCCTCCCATCTAGTTAAAATAACATTATGAATTTTATTGAAGAAATTCTTTGTAGAGCTAAAGGGTATTATTAAGTCTAGCCAAATCTTAATATCTGTATTAGTATATATAAATCTTCTGAATAAATTGCAAATATTATTTATATAATTTAAGTTTGTTGGTTTTGTTATATTATATTGAATATTAACAGTCAATATGTGCCACATCTTATTATTTTGTTCACTTGATATACAATTTTTAATTATTTTATTTTCATTTAGAAAAATAATAGTGTGCAATGTTTTCCATGTTGAAGAATAATTAGGATCTATCCATTTAATGATAGTTCTTAATATGGAAGCTTTTATGTATGATTCTAGATCTGGAAGTTTTATTCCACCCATTTCTCAAGATCTAATATGATGTGTATAGGCCATTTTATTTTCTTTTTGGATATCAAAGAAAGTTTAATAGAATTTTATTTCTTTCTTTCAAAATTTTCTTGTTAGGTACTATAGGAATAGCTTGTGCAATGTATATTAATTTTTAGAAGTATTGTCATTTTTATTATTTGTAATCTGTCTTCAAATCTCAAGAACATTTTATTCCAGCTTACTATTACCATTTTTATTTTATTAATTATGTTGCTATAATTTGTGGCTAAACTATCACATAGTGTTACTCCTAAATATTTTATTATGGGAACTTGTTTTCCTATCACACAATCTGCAGTTAAGGTAAAGCCTCTATTTTTATTCAAATGTATATAATTAGATTTTCCATTGTTAAATCTAAGGCCTGAAATATGATATAACCTTTCCACTATTTCATCTAATTTTTGTACTGATTTCTTTGAGACAGATAACGTGAGTAAAACATCATCAGCAAATAACATAATTTTTTAATTGAGTTGACCATATACATCTATGCCTAATATATTAGAGTTGTGGTGTACTAATGAGGCAAATAATTAAATTCCTAAGGCAAACAGGATGGGAGACATCGGAAATCCCTGCTTTGTACCTTTGGTTATTTCAATAGCCTTCGAGGTAAATGGCCCAAGTTTTACATAAGCCAAATTGTTTTTATAAATATTCTTTATTAGCATAATAAAATTAGTAGGAAATTCAAACAATTCTGAAGCTTTAAAAAGAAAATCTCAACTCAACGAATCAAAGGCTTTTTCTATATACAAAGCTACTATTAGAGCTTCTTTGTTGTTTTTGTTTAGAAAATCTATGAGTGTTAGAATTCTCTGTATATTGTCATGTGTGTGTCTTTTATAAATGAAACCTGTTTGATCCTCATTTATTATGTGTCAATGATTTCTTAATTTTACTAACTAATATTGACATGAAGATTTTATAATCATTGTTAAGTAAAGATATTGGCCTATAAGATTTACACTGTAAAGGGTTATAATGGGTGTAATTAAGGAGTATCTCCATGAAATTGGAGTCATGTTTTGTGCTAGAATTTCATTCAAAGTTTTGTGAAACAATGATATTACTGAAGATGGAAATATCTTATACAATTCATTAATTATTCCATCAATTCCCGGTGTTGTATTACTTTCACTTTCCTTAATTTTTTAGTAATTTCTTTTAGAGATATTTGCTTTTGAATGCCTAACTTTAACTTTTCTGGTATCACCTTTACCTTTACTATTTTCAGGCCTAAGTATGATGTATTAGTTATATGTGAAGTCTTATTATAATGGTCAGAGAAATAATGTTTAAATGCATCTAGTATATCATTTATATCTGAAACCTTTTTGTTTTTTTTGTCCTTCCTTCATGTCTAATACTTGTGATATTATTTTCAACCGAATGTTTTTTTAATCTTATTGCTAAATTATGCATATGTTTGGGTGATACTGCATAGGAACTAAGTTTTAACCTTTCTACAGCTATATTACTTTTGTGAGTTAGGATTTAATTATATATTTTAAGTCTTCCAATGCTTTTTTATGATTATTTTGTGTGTAAGTAGATGAATTAATAGTGAGATCTGTAATTTGTTTTTGGATGTTACATAATTCTGATCTGATTCCCACTCTTTTAGCTTGTTTTTATACCATAAAATAATTTTTCCATTTAGAAAGGCTTTCAAGATATCCCAAAGATTAATTAAATTTATTTCAGTAGTGTAGTTTATATCTAAAAAGACCACAAGTAGTATGAATGAAGCACCTGAAGCCACGAACCACCCGAACACGACTTTATTACAAAAAATTAAAACCACAACAGCAATGATAAACGCTTAACGTATTCACCATGTTTTTCATTATCAATGTAACTTCCTCAGCATAAACATTACATACAGCCTCTTATTCTAAATGGACTTGCCTCCTTAATCATCCAATCAGTTTAAGCATTGCATTAACAGGGTTATTCATTGCATATTATTACAGCTTAGATATCTAAGTTAAAAAACTGATCTAAAACTTCTAAAATTATTAAAATTATAAATCTTTTATAATACAATATAAAAAAGCAGGTTAAAGCAACAGCTACTTACATACAACATAAAAATCCATACAGATATATGGCTATATATTGTTTAACCTTTTCATTTAAGTTTCTTCTTAACCTGCTTTTTACTAATTGGATTATTAATTGTGTTTTTGGAGGGAATTTTATTGATTAATTGTCTGTTGGGGAGTATTTATATAAGGATGCTCTGTTTTTTATCATAACCATGTCTGATGCAGTGGTTTGTTTGACCGCGAAAGCGCTTACTTCTGGTTCTATTTTGCAATAAAAGACTTTTTACATCAGTTGCTGTCAGCATTTACCTTCGTTGGGATTTTTCATTTTGATTGCTGTTGGGATTTTATTAGCTATAATCATTAATAGGTTCATGGGTAGGTACTAGGCTATCTGCCCGAGGGCATTTATAAGCCTAGCCAGTGTGTGTCAGCTTTCGCTGCCCCATTGATTAACTGAGCCTCTGTTAAGAAGAGCCAATGAAGTGATCCAAGGGGTGAATTTTCTGTTACCCATCCACTCGTCAAGGTTTCTCTTAAAGAGTGTTAGTGAGGGGCTCTGCCTAATGTAGTTAGGAATTTTGTTCCAAAGCATGGGGAGTCTCTGTGACAGGAATCTATCCCTCCAGCATGTTCTATTTATTGCTGTGGTGAGGTTTAGCTCACTAGAGTGAGTGACTCACAGTGACTTGGATTTCTTTAGGTGGAGCATGTCCATCAATTCTGAGTTGGACATGGCTTTGTAAGTCAGGCAGAGATCACCTCTGAGTAAGCGATATGCCACTGAGTACAGTCGTAGTTTTTCCAGTCGGACTGCATAGGACATATGTTTGAGGCCAGTAATCCTCTTGGTGAGGTACTTTTGTGGTCTTTCCAGCTGTTGGAAGTGTCTTGTAAGCAGGGCCGGCCTTAGCCGAAATGGCACCCTAGGCGAAGTAGTGCTCCGGCGCCCCTTAAGCCCCACCCACACCACAGTCATGAAACACCCCTATTTGAGCCACACCCACAGGGTCACTCCCCAAGAAAGCCACTCCAGTCATTTCCTTAAATTATTTAAATGCATAGGAAGAATAACTACATTACAAGGTATCTTTAACTACAACTACTTCTGCATAGTATTTTCTACTTTAAATACCAGATCACAGTGAAATAGGGTCCTAGGCAGGGTAATAGACTGGCCCCCAGAGCAGCTACTCCTGCTGCAACCCCCTCCCCTAAGCAGCAGCCCCCATTCCAGTGTTCCATTATTTGGTTATTTCTCACCAGTTACCATGCATACTGTTCTCTTATTTGCTTCTGCAGTCATTACAGATATTGATATAAAATAGCACAAGCACAGGTAGCCATTTGCTAAACAATACAGTCTCGCAATGAAAACAGACTTGGCATAAGCAGTAAACTTCTCTGCCCTTGAAACTCACATTCATTGAAATGGAAAAATTTGTATTCATTGAAACGGCATAAAAACCCATACTCATAGAAAATGCATCTGGCCAGTGAGGAATTAAGTTTACCTTTGGGCTGTTTTCAAAACAGAGTCCTTGCACATAATTTTTAGGCCATACTTCCATGTATTTGTTCTTTGATTCACCTTCCTGATTACATTGAATTATATTCCTTGTATAATACAGCACCACTTGTTAGAAAGTGTTTTAGATTTGTAGTTTTAAACATTCTTTTAATAAGCAATGAAACAAAATGTATGAACCAATAACTACCCATTTCAGAAATTTTCAACCATAAAAGTCCACTCAAGACTTCTGTCATTATAATCCACCAATATTACTCCATACTCACAATCTCTGCAGATGTAAAATCATCTGAATTCCACATTAAAGAAATCCATACATAATGAAGAGGTTGCTACCGGCAAAACAACTTCACATATCAATGTTTTATCTACAAATTCAGTGCCTGCTTTCATTGAAGAATTAATTGCCTATATTGCATTAAAAAAATTGATAAGTTGGTAATATTGCAATAGGAAATGACCAAGAAGTTCATAGTCACTAGGCATCTCATACAAAGGACATACTCAGGAGTGTAGAACCCCTACCCCCCCTTATAATGCACCAAATAATCAACAATCATATGGGCAATGCAATATCAGCACTTCATCTACATGGTGTGGAAGTAGAATCCATAGCCTTCTGCACCAAAGGCAATAATGCTACTAACACTGCTTTCAGATTTTACAACACAGTGTGTCATTTGATAAACAAAAACAGCTAGTTGCACATAGAAACATTTACACTTGTTATAGTAGGTTTTAAATTTGTAGTTTTGAACATTTTTCCAGTAAGCAATGAAACAAAATGTATGAACCAATAATGACAAAACTACCCATTTCAGAAGAGTTTAATGATAAAAGGCCCCTCAATCATCTGTCATTACAACCCACCATGCATTTTCTGAAGGAAATGAAGTCTGAAACTCAAATGCATGACATTTAGTTATTTAAATATTCAGTGATTTGCCAGAAAACCACACATTTTATGAGGAATAGGCCAAATATATGAGGCAACAATCTGGATAGTCGAGAGGTATGCATACCTCTCAACCTTACTGCAAGAAATCTGGGCAGGATGTGGATGCAATGACCATAAAAATAGGGATAGATTTTAAATATTACACTTTTTTAACTTAAAGTTGCTAGAACAACAGGATTTGTGTTAACTTGCATTTCTGAAGGATATGAAGTATGTTAAAAAAGTTTTATTTTAATTCCTGTGAAAATATGCCATGCCATTGTCCTGCTCAGCAAATCAGAATAAGCTTCAGTTAGTTGAGCATTGAAATCCCATTATAAATGTATATGCAATCAGTTAACCAACTTTTTTGCTAAAATGAAAGTGAAACATTCCCATATTAAAAATATCAACCCTGAAATTGCACGTGGTTGGCTTTTACAGGTGATAGCAATTTTTGGCCATATTCAACAAATAGTTTTCATAAACCTTGTGGGATTGAAATTTACTTAGTCTCCGAACTACAATTCCCAAATAGAATGTGACCTGCTCCTCATGTGGTTACCTGCCAAACCAAAGAGTAGGGGTTAGATGTGCATACATTTTTACAGTTATATGAGCCCAGACGATAAATACAGAATGGAGTGGTATACTGCTGAAATCATTTTTGTATGCCTGTAACTTAGGAACACTTAAGTGGATAGCTTATCACTGTAAACTGGGGGGAAGCTGTGTGACTTCATGTAGCAATTTTACATCTTTAAAGGTGAGCTCTGTAGTACCCGAGTAGAAAGGAGCTGTGAAAGCAGATCTCATTCCTGGTAATAACACTTTTCAACTTGGCTTTAAAACCCCCCCTCCCCCCTCCACATTCCACTGACTATTGCACAGAATTGCAGATACAATTTAAAGTTGGGGAAATAGCTTAACACAACAGGTTTATGAGTGGTTCGCATTTTGTATGAATGGTTCCTATAGCTGATGAAATAATAATACTTGGGATCACATGTCCGCTACGCTCCTCAAATGTAACACATAATCATGTAGTATTCCACACACCTACTTTCTCATACAACACACAGACACACACCTTCTCTCTCATACACACACATCTACTCTTTCACATAGTATCACATGCACTTATCTCTCATACAAACAGAACGACTAATTAAAATTCCATACACACACACACACACACACACACACACACACACACACACACACACACACACACACACACACACACACACACACTCTCACATACAGAAGGCCAGTTTAAACTACACAGACACACACATACACTTACCTTCTTTTTAATCCAAATAGCCACACGCGTACATATGGAGTTAACCTGTATCTTAAAGTGCTATTTTGATTTCCGCGTGCAACTTTACAAATGTCTTTACATCCACTTTGGCGTGCGTGGATGTGATGCATGCATGTTCCTATTAAAAGGAGCAGACTCCGCTACCATGGAATGAAGTTTTTTTTTTTTTTTTTTTTTTTGTTAATTCTTGAAATCCTCCTGGCCAACCTGCAGCTGTAAAAGTGGGAGGGCGCTCCCTTCCCCCTCCTTGCCCTACGATTCCGGCGCCCTATTGCTTATTTATTTTAATGAATTTACTTTTCTTATTAAGAAAAGTAAATTCATTAAAATAAATAAACACAAATTGCGCCCTTTACAAAGCTGGCCTCTATGGCGCCCTAGGCGGTCACCTAGTTTGCCTATGCCTAAGGCCGGCCGTGCTTGTGAGGTACATCCCAAATGGGCATTGTACTCTATGATGGGTCTGATGAGTGATGAGTAGAGGGGCACTATAACCTCTTTATTTCTAGATGTGAACCCTTTAATAATTAGATGGGCTACATAGAAGGATTTTGTAACTACTTTGGCAATATGATTGTTAAATGAGAGATTACTATCTACCTGGGTCCCCAGATCTCTTATTACCTCTTCTGTGTTAAGGGGGGCTACCACCTATGTGGTAATTCATGGGTGTTTTGTTTTTCCCAAATGGGATGACTATGCATTTTTTGACATTTAGCTTGAGACCATGACTTTGACACCAGGTGTCTGTCTCAGTAAGGCCCTTTTGGAGAATGCCCGTGTCAGCCGGAGAGCCAATTATGGCTCCCAGTTTGCAGTCATCGGCGAACTTGGTTAGCCATAGTCCTCCTGTGGTTGCCTGTACTCCTGAGAAGTATATGCCAACCAGTAGAGGTCCCAGGACCGAGCCTTGTGGGACACCACTTGTGACTGGTTTAGAGTCGGACCTGGAGCCCACTATTCTTACCGTATGAGTTCTGTCTGTAAGCCAGTTGGCAACCCATCTCATAATGTAGGGGTTTATGTTCAGGCTGGTGAGTTTTTCTATAATTCCCAAGTGGGGAATGGTGTCAAAAGCATTGGCAAGGTCAAGGTAGGCTGTGTGAACCCCCCCCCTCATCTGTGGCCTTGGTAACTGTCTCGAAGAAGTCAACCAGGTTTAGTAGGCATGATCTGCTGTTAACAAAGCCGAACTGGGTTGGGTCAAGTGTTTGGATGTTCCCAATGTCTTTGTTAATGAGTTCCACGATGATGCGCTCCATAGCCTTGCAGACCAGGCTAGTCAGGCTTATGGGGCGATAGTTACCAGGGTCAGTTGTGGCCCCTCCTTTGTGGAGCGGAATAACCATTGCTGTGCACCATTCTATGGGCACGTAGCCTGTGGAGAGGCTGAGGTTGAACAGTGTGTTTAGGTGGGGGGTTAGTTCATTCTGTAGTTTGTGCAAGACGCAGCCTGGGACACCATCTGGCCCCATTGATGCTGTTCTTTTGGCTTTTGAAAGGGCTGTTTTCACCTGTGTGTCTGTGATTTCTGGGACACTACATTTTTCCAGTATTGTTGTGGGCCCTTTTGGGGGTGAGAGAGGGGTGAAGTTTGCACTGAAGCTATCTGCCAGGATGTTGGCAATATCAGTAGGTTCAGTATATTTTGCGCTATTTTGCACTAGCTCAGAGCATATCTGCCAGTTGCCACTTAGATTCTTGACATCGCTAAAGAAGGCTTTGTGGTTATCTTTCGAATCATTGGCTATTTTTCTTTCGAAGTTAGCCTTGGATGATTTTGTGAGGGACCTTAGTTTCTTACTGATACTGATCAGGGATGTCTTTCCTTCTTGTGATTTGCTTTTTTTCTGAACTAGTTTCCTCCTTCTATTGTATAGCCTGTTTATGGCAGGGGTCTACCAGACTGGTTTCCTTCTCTTAGGGGAGTTTGTCTTGGTTTTGCTAGGGATGTCACGATTCATGCATCCTTGTAGGTGCTCATAAGAGTGCATTTGTAAAGGTTCCTGCATCTTGGACACTGTTATCCTTTAGCATGGGGGCTGTGAAATGTACCACCTCTGTCTTAAGTAAGGTGAAGTTTGTTATAGAAAGGTTTTTCACTGTGGTTTCCTTTGTTGGGGGTGGTGGTGTGGACATCCAGAGTGATTAGTTTATGGCCTGATCTAACCAGTGACGGGTTGACCTCCGGTGCGGAACACCTGTCGCCCATGTTGGTGATGACCAGGTCCAATATGTTTTCACCTCTGGTAGGGGAGTTTACCAACTGATCCAGGGCTGATCCAGGACATTTGAATTGATAAATTCCAGGAAGCGCTGGACCTGGGAGTTTGTATTTGAGTAGTTTTCCCAGTTAATGGTAGGTAATAGAAATCACCCAATATCAGGGTATTCGGTAGGACCTTCATGTTTTCCAGTGTCTCTAGAAAGGTGGCGTGGTGGTCCTGGGTCATGGAGGGTGATCTGCAGTAGGCCACAATTTGCATTGCAGATATGCCCAATGTTAGTTGCGCATGGATGATCTCAGAGGTATCATGCTGTGCCACTAACCTGGAGGTGTAGGTATCCTTGATGAATATGGATACACCCCCCTCCTTTTGTGTTTCAGTTCATGTTTTGTGGCCGAAATGTGTGGTATGAGTTGTAGCCTGGTAGTGCTGGGGTGCTCTGTGGAGCCTTGAACCAGGTTTCTGTTACTGCACAGATGTCGATGTTCTCCATACTGAGGAGTGCTTCGAACGCATGCATTTTGAGATTTAAACTCCTGGCGTTGAGTAGCATAACCCTCATTTTTTATTTGTGCTGTTTACGGAGGTGGGTTTGACTTTTGAGCTTTGCCTAAAAAAGGCACTATGGGGGCCGCAGGAGCCTTGGCCAGTATTCAAGTCTTATGTGTATATCTTCCTTCAGCAGAATAAAAATTAGCACTTTTTATCACACATATACTGTGTTTGCTTGCATATCCTTCTGGTAACTCACAATATGAAATGTTTAGTCTTCAAGTGAGGAACTTATATTTACAAGTAAATCTGTTTTACAACATTAGTCTAATACACTTAAACAAAAGAGCATATAAAACAAACAAACTCACTGTTTTCTTTTTCATATCAAATGTTTAGCTAACAACCAGGACACAACACAGGAAGCTCCTTCTACTGCACTCTACAAAGTTAGAGTGTGCTTCTGTGTTTTTTTTTTTAACTTAAGATTTTAAAACATTCTAAACTGACTTTTTATTCCTTTCAGTGACGGAGCAAAGTTTTGTCTAAATGTAAATAAATAAACAAACTGTAAATATCAGAAAATTGCCAAAATTGTTGAGCTGATTTGCACTTTAAATATACAAATAACTTAAATGCAACAGTAAGGTGACTGCCCTACTCACTTTTGAAGAAAACAACTATAAATTAGTATGAAAAAGTATATTTCTAAATGACAGTACATGCTAAATATAAAGCTGATATATGTATATATTAATTAAGTGACTATAACAATGTTAAAACAAGGAAGAAGACGTATTTAGGGCAGAGCTTACCAGACAATATGGTATATATAAGATTCCTTATCCTTTGAAATCAGAGGACACAATTTGAAAAGCTGTCCTAAAGAAATACTATTTATTCGCAAGACCCATACATTAACTTCTCACAGAAAATGGATAATAATGTCACGCTGAAGTCCAGAAATATATAGTCTTTCCTGAAACTTCAATAGATTACTGGACAGATGTATACTTTTTCAGATAAATACCCCATACCATTGTATACATTTTCTGTTTTCATAAGTTTTTTTTGTTTTTTGTTAAAATAGGCTTCTATCCAGGTGTGTCTGCTTGTCTCATAAGGGCTTATATGACTCTTGCCCATTTCTTATAGGCTCATAGGTTCATAGGTGTGTACTAGGCTAATGGCCCTGGAGCCTTTACAAGCCTTGCCCATAGGATTACCCTGGCATCATGCCACTCGACCTTAGTACTGAGTGCCTCTGTCAAGTAGAGCCACTGAAGTGATCCCTGGGGTGAATTTCCCATCCACTCATCAAGATTTCTCTTGAAGAGGGCCAGTGAGGTGCTCTGTTTGACATGTATGGGAAGTCTATTCCATAGCATGGGCAGTCTCTGGGTTATGAACCTGTCCCTCCAGCTTGTTCTGTTGATTGTGGTAATGAGGTTGAGCTCTCTGGAGTGTGTGGCATGGGGGGATTGGGATTTCTTTAGATATAGCATTTCTAACAGAGCTGGGTCAGACATGGCTTTGTAAGTCAAGCAGAGATCGCCTCTAAGTAGGCGATATGAGACAGAGAATAGTTGGAGTTTTTTGAGTCTGTCCATACAGGGCAAGTGTTTAAGGCCTAGGATCCTCTTTGTGAGGTACTTTTGTGGCCTCTCTAGTTGTTGTAGGTGTCTAGTGAGGTTCATGCCAAATGGTGCACTTTACTCAATGATTGGCCTAATGAGGGAAGATTAAAGGGAGACAATAACCTCTTTCTTCTTGGATGCAAAACCCTTAGTAATGAGATGTGCTACATAGAAAGACTTTATGACCACAGTGGCAATGTGGTGGTCAAAAGAGAGGTTGGTGTCAACCTGTGTTCCCAAATCTCTTATAATGCCTTCTGTGTTCTGTGGACTACCATTAATGTCATAATTCATGGGAACTGGGTTTTTCCCAAAGGGATGATGACACATTTTTGTCATTGAGCTTAAGCCTATGGTTCTGACATCAGTCGCTGGTTTCAGTGAGGCTTTTATGTAGGATGTCAACATCACTAGGGGAGTTAATAATAGCTTCCAACTTGCAATAATCTGTGATCTTTGTCAGCCAGAGTCCCTTCGTGTTCATTTGGACTTCAGAGAAATTAATACCAAACAGGAGAGGACCCAGGTCCGAACCCTGTGGGACTCCACTCATGACTGGTCAGCAGTCTGACTTGGATTCAGCTACTTTCCCACTGTGGGTTTTATCTGTGAGCTGGTTTGCAACCCACCTAGTGATATAGGGGTTGGTGCCTAGCTTAGCGAGTTTTTCTGTGATTTTTGAGTGGGGAATGGTATCAATGGCCTTGGCCAGATCACGTTAGGCTGTATGAACCACCTTGCCTTCATCCATAGCTCTGATGACTGACTCAAAGAAGTCGACCAGGTTGAGCAGGCATGATCTACCCTTAACAAAACCAAACTGTGTGGGATCCAGAGTTTGGAGATTCCCTATATCCTTGTTTATTAGGTCCATGATGATGTGCTCCATAGCTTTGCATTTCAGACTCGTCAGGCTAATGGGGCAATAGTTCCCAGGGTCTGTAGTCACTCCTCATTTGTGGAGAGGGATGACTGTAGCAGTGCACCATTCAGTAGGGACAAAGCCTGAGGTGAGGCTGTGATTGAACAAGGCACACAGGTGAGGTGCCAGTTCACTCTGTAGTTTATGTAGAACACAGCCAGGGATATTGTCAGGTCTCATAGAAGCTGTATTCTTGGCCTCGACAGTGCTGTTTTAATGGGTCTACTTTAATTAAACGAAAGCAGAATCTGTCGAATACAAATCCATCAACACATAAACAGCGAAATGCGATAACGTCGAACATGCAAAACCACGAAATTTAAACATCGAAACCACAAGAGTTGGCTAACACCACCACCCGTAACATACTACCTACGCAAACACAACAACAAAAAACACATATATACACTAACCAAAACCCTACTACTAACCCTAAATTAAAGCACCAAAACCCCACTTGTAACCCTACTCTAAACCCCACATACACAACTATCTATGCACTACCCTCAACCCCTCCCTAACCCTAAGGTCTGTAACTACTGCACACTTACTGTACAGAACTATACCCACACAAAGTAAATATTCCACACACATACACTTAACACAACCCTACACTAAACCTTACATACATTACCTATCTATACACGTACCTTAACCCACACCCTAACCCTAAGGTCCGTAACTATAGCACACTTACCTTAAGGAGCTATACCGCAGAAGGGCCAACTATGACAATTCGACATTTCTGATTTCGCTATTTAGTGCGTTCAATGTTTCCGTGTTTTGCTGTTTACGTGTTGATGGATTTGTATTCGACGGATTCCACTTTTGTTTAATTAAAGTAGACCCATTTTAACCTGTGCAGCAGTAATACTGAGTGCTTGGCAATCTACTGGTATTGTGATTGGTCCTTTGGTGTGGGGGGGTAAAGTTGGCACTGAATCTGTCAGCCAATATACTGGCAATATCTGTTGGCTCAGTACAGGAGGTAGCACTGTGCAGTAGCTCTGAGCATGTCTGGGTAATGCCATGGAGATTCTTTACATAACTATAGAAGGCCTTGTGGTTGTCTTTACTATCTGCTCCAATTCTGTTTTCATAGCTAGCTTTACAGGATTTGATGAGGGATCTCAACTTTTTGTTGAGGCTGATAAGGGAGTTTTTCCAGTTTTGGGACTTCACGTTAGTCTGCATCAGTTTCCTCTTTGTGTTGTAGAGTTAGTTTATGGCAGGGGACCACCAAATTGGCTTCTTTTTTTTGAAGAAGAGTGTCTTGGTTCTATTGGGTATGGTGAGATCCATGCATTTGTGTACTTGGTCATACAGGGCATTAGTGTATGATTTGGTGGTCATGCAACTGTTCTCCATTTGCATGGGTGCCATGAAGTTAGCCACCTCTGTTTTTAGGAGCCCAAAGTTAGCTTTGGAGAAGTTTTTCATGGTGGTTACCTTTGGGGGTGGGGGTTGGAGGGGTGTGGATTTCCAAGCTGATTAGTTTGTGGTCAGATATAACCAGGGAGGAGTTGACTATTGGTGTAGAGCAATGGTCACCCATGTTAGTAATGACCAGGTCAAGGATGTTGCTACCTCTGGTGGGGGTAAGAATGAGCTAGTCCAGGGCACTGAAATTAATGAATTCTAGGAAACGTTGGGCAAGTGCATTGGTACATGAATAGTTTTCCCAGTTAATGGAGGGATAGTTGAAGTTGCTCAATATGAAAGTGATAGGTTGCACCCTAATATTCTCCGGGATGCTTAGGAACATGGAGTGTGAGTCTTGGGACATGATTGGGGACCTATAGCTGTATTACCCAATGTTAGCTACGCCAGAAGTATCTCTAATGCGTTATGTTGGGCTACCAGTCTGGAGGTGTGCACATCCCTTAGGAATATGGAAACACCACCACCTTTGGAGCTTCAGTCCAGGTTCTGCGGCCGAAGGGCGTGGAATGAGTTATAACCTTGTAGTGCAGTGGTGCTTTCTGCTGCCTTCAACCTGGTCTCTGTTAAAGCACAAATGTCGATGTTCTCCATTTTAAGGAGTGCTTCGAGCGAGTACATTTTGAGATTTAGAGTTCTAGTGTTGAGCAGCATGACCCTCAGATTGCATTTGTTTGCAGCTGTTATGGTGGAAATTTGGTCTTGGAACACCTCTTAAAAAGGCACTATAGGGGTGGCAAGAGCATTGGCCAGTATCCGGAAGCCCAGGGGTTACAGATGCAGGCCATCTTTGGCAAAGCATATAGGTCTGTCATTCATGTCATCCCAGGTAGACAGATACTGGATCCCCTTAGATTGACACCAGAAACTTAGCCAGTTGTTGAAATCAATAATTTTCTGCTTGTACTGTGGTATCATTCTGGGTGATGGTAGGAGGCTGCTCAGGGCTAGGGTCATACTCATCTGGGCTACATAATCTGAAAGCTCCTCCATGTCTCTTTTCATGTAGTCCAGGGAGGTACGTCTCAGCCCATTCACACCCACATGTACAATGACAGAGTCATATTTGTACCTGTTGTTGAGGGACCTGAGTGCATGCGTTATGTGGCGGATCCTGGCACCTGACAGGCAAGCTGACTGTTACTTTCTCCTTATTCAAATTAGTGAGTGGGACATCAGTGTGCCTCACTATCGAGTCAGCTATGTCTAGTGTGTTGGGCATGCTGTTTTGCCTTAGGGGCTTTGGCTGAGTGGCACACTGTTTAGTAGAGTTATGTGTCTCATGAATAGTGTTGTGTTGTGGTGGTTGAGTGCATTTCTGCCTTGGAGGTCTCTGCTGTTTGGGTAGAATTTTATTGAGAACCTCCACAAAGGTGGATGCGTGGTTTGTGTTTTTATGTGAAAGCAGTGCTGGTGTGTGTTCTGGAGGGCTATGTGTTCCATGTGGTGTGGTGCAAGTGTTGATCTTCTCCTCTTGACCAGCTATTCTGGTCTGACTGGAGAGTGCATGGCTTCCAATTTGGATATATAAGTGCATCTCTCGCAAGTTTGAGTGTTGGGAGGTAAGAGGAGAGGGTTATCAGTGTACATGAGGTAGTTGCTACATTGCCTCAGGGTGCCCAAGTTTACCAGGTTAATAGGAAAAAGCACAGGGAACTGACCTTTAGACATGCATGCAGGGGTGGGCATTAATAATAAGTGCTGGAGCTGTTTCCTTGTAGAACGTTTAGTGCTGGAAGCACTTTTGTGTGCTACAACAATTGCTACAAGAAGTCTGGTAAAGTGCTAGGCTAATAAGCTAGTAAAAGTGCAGGAGAGGAGAGAACTAGCATATCTAAGGGAAAATTTGAAGAGCAGACTTTTTAGCACCATGCACCACTCAGAAGCTTACAAACAGTTCTGGATACAGCAAATCTGTTTCTGGACTAGATTAGTTACAAACAAGAAAGGCGGGAAACAGTTTTTCTTTTTTTTTAGTAGAAAGTGAAGAAACAGAAGATAATGAGATAATTCAATTTTCAGAAGCTAAAGGGGTGGGCTTTTGCTAGGTTCTCACTATAAACATTAGAATGAGCTGATGTAATGTGACTGGCGGGCGTGTCCAGTATCAACTTTATACCAAAGGCAGGCAACTCAAAGCCACCAAGACTTCAGATCACCACAAGAACAGGCTGGGTGGGTGAGAAAAAAACAGTTGTACAGATTACACAGATATGTATTAAATCAGAAGTGCAGAAGACAATTGAAAATAAACACTTATCTTTTTCCAATATCATAGCAGGCAGTAGGCCAGTCTCTCTGCAGCTTAGAATAGCTTGAGCAAACAGGTATATCTGATTTAAAACACTGGCTATTAAAGGCAGAGAAACAGAAACCAGCCTAATTATCCAATCAAAAATAACAGTTTTGCAGGAATGCCCTTAGCTAGATTAAACCAGTCTGATTTACTTTCTGCCACAAAGAAAACAGCTAGACCTCTAGACAAAAGATTTCCCTGCAAACTGAGGGTTACAACAGTAACAGATATTCAGCTCTATCAAACAACATAAAGAAGGACAGCAGTTCACAGCCTTAAACTGGCAGTGGTGGGATTCAAACCCATGCCCCCAGGGAGACTGGAACCCGAAACCAGCACCTGGGACCTCTAAGCCTCACTATATGTCTCTTGAACATTTCTGATCATTTTAGATTTAAGAAAGGAAAAGACATATTCTAAAGAGTCAAAAATACTTGTTCCTTCTGCTACAAAGATTCTTAATCTTGCTGGAAATAAAATGTGACAATTAAACAGTACACTACATGTGCTTTATAAATGGTATGCAAACCTTCCTCTTTCATTTACTGTCTTTGAATAGTCATTATCATATCTGATGATGAAATTACCAATTTTCAGAGGAGGATTTGTTCAATCAGTTCTAACAACAAGTTTTTTACCAGATGGGAGACACATTTAACAATTATAGACCTGAGAATAACTCATTCCTTAGCTATATGTTTTGAGAGAAATCTATGAGCTTATTCTATACCATAGTACAAGCTCTTTTGAAGGTTAAACACTCTTGGAATATAGCTGGTGAGGAAATTAGCCATATTTTCTTCTTCCATTTATATATCCATTATATATTCATGCCATAAATTCTTAAAATACTTATATTCTTATATTCTTAAGTTATTTCTTCCCTCACAGTTTTTTAGGTTATCTACCTTATCCTGTTGCCATTTATTTTGTTTTAGCAAAAATGTAGTGCAGTTTCTTTGTTCATCTAAATTTTTCTTTATGACTTTTTAAACGTGTTTCAGTACTTTCTATATGAGTATTCTGTTTAATCATATTTTTAGAAGTACAAACTGTTGCCATTCTCTTGTATATAATCAGCTTTCTCATCTTTACCCCCTATTTTAAAGATAATTCTTCTATGGATGGCATTATCTTCTGAAAATCCCTCTTTATAAAATGTTTTTGTCCACTAGTTTTAGAAAATGGCATCCTTCAAGTGGTCCAGATCCTTTACTGCATTATTAATTTCTGACTAATATAATTTGATCTTAAGACAAAATACATGTCTTCCTTCACTTATATCAATTGAATTGGGTTTGAAGGTAAATCCTGTCAAAATTTTTTGAATACTACAGAGCAACTAAAATCTGCTGTATGCAAGCCACCATGCAATCCAGCCTTCATTCAACTACTGTGTGACTCTGAGCAGGTCACTTAACCAAAAAGTGTTCTGGAGCTGCTCTGAAATTAGGACAGTCTCCTCGGTACTCTTCTTGACCACATACTCAGCAACTACCTACAAACTAATAAATCTAAAGATTTAACATACAATGGAAAAGGAATGAAGGGATATGTGTGTATGTATGGATATGGCTAGATACATAGACAGATATAGATAGATAAATAGTCACACACACACACACACACACACACACACACACACACACACACACACACACACACACACACACACACACACACACAATAAATGTTTATCTTTACTTATAGCACTGATTTTATTAAGTTTGATAGTATATTTCTGTCAAGGTCTTTCTAGTAGTACAGAGCACTTAAAACCTGCTACGTACAAGACACCGTGCACCCCATCTTTCATTTGTCTACTGTCCTGTGCTATAGAAATTCAGAAGATAAACTATGTTTTAGTTATTTTGTGATTATCTTTTGAGTAGATGTCTCAAAGATAATAAATACATATTATTATAAACGAATACATGACAATAGAGGGGATTAAATTAAAACAGATATATGTCTACAGATTTAAAGAATAGCTAATATAAATGGATGCAAGAGAGTAAAATGAAAATGAAGGGCAGTTTGAATGTGATTTCTGTTCATACTAAGTCCCTTAAGTTCTACAGAAGAGAATTGGTTTAATTGTGTTTTAGTTATCATTACTATTGTTAACTCTTTGTTGTGTGTCTATGTCAAATAAAATGATCATTCAAGAAATATTTTATATTTGTTTTCATATAGTCATTATTCTAAGGGTCTGGCTTATTATAGAGATCCTACAATTGCGGTTCATAATAGCAATATAAAAGTTACTGATATAACATATCTTCTTTAAAATGCATTTTATTTTAAATGTAAATAGCAGCAACAGTGGCAAAAACTTGCTTAAGTATTTAAAAATGTTTTTTATTACAAGAAACTTCTTTACTTAAAGGTGACATTAGTATATTGCATACAAAGGGATATACAGTTCTAGCAACTTGCAGTTTTAATGAAAAGAGAAGAGGATCAGCAATTGATTGATTTATTTGCATTTGTTTACCAGGATGGTCCACTGGGCTGAAATGAGCCCATTTTCAGTGGGGGCCTGGGATAGAAAAGCTCCACAACAAATGAACAAAAAAACATCAAATCAAATACATCAAATCAAATACATAGATAGACATGTGATTGCAATACACATTACAAATATTGACACTGTAAATCATATGGACATATTCATAAGAATGCAGAACACATATATCTGAAGAAATATTAACTTAAATTCATAAATCATAAAAATACACATGTTGAAGCAGTAGTTTAAAATAGTTAGAGGAAGTAGTTTCTCATAAAGAGTACAGTAGAATGAGAGTTGTTAGCAGATTGAGCTGGAATTATAACTAGGGACATTATGAGATTACTCTGCATGTTCTCCCCACGGTCGAGTGAATTTAGGGACATGCAGGTAGGTGTGTGCATATGTGGGTGTGCCTTCTTTGAAGGCTGGGTGCTAGGGTGGCAACATGACACCGTAAAAATTCATTGCCAATCATTAGCAGACCGGAGTTCCACTGTGGCAACCTCTAACTGAGGAAAAACTGAAAGACATTTTATGAGGTTACTATGTAGAGGATACTAGCAGGAGATTATACAGATATATATGTAGAGGATGTTAGCATGAGATGATACAGATTGATATGTGGCACTCCTTGGTAAATATATCTATATTTGATGATTGACTCTTAAAGCCTGTAGTGAGCATGCCTAGGAGACATTTTTTTAAAACTGCATGGAGCAGACATCAAAAGAGAAATCCATGACGTCATAGGTAAAAGTTAAGAAAAGGCAAAGTGTTAGAGGACTTAGAGAGTATAGAGAGAAGTATTTCATGAGGGTGTAAGATATTGTCAAGTGCAGGGAAGTATAGGTTTGGTGCAAGTGCTGTGCCACAGAGAGAAGTGTTGTTTCAGGGACTGTTTAAAGAGGGCTGGATTGCTGGTAGTCCTGAGAGAGGGTGGGAGAGTATTCCACAGCTTGGAGCTAGTGAAGGAGTAGAGCATGTGACCGGTGGAAAGGCTGGGCTTTTCAATGCTCAGGAGCATTTGACTTTCTGACTGAAGTGGTCAATTTGGATGGTACTGAGTGAGTAGGGAAGAAAGGGCAGGGCAGTTAGATGGTTTCAATATGAGTATGTGTGCAGTGGTTAGCTGTAGATATGTAAGATAGTGTGGGAGCTCTAGCCAATTTAGTAGGACAAGAGAGGTACAATAGTGTAATTGTATAGAAAACATCTATTATAATGCATAGGATTATTAACTTGTATAGTGACAGTAAAGATTATGGTGTGTATGGCCACATTCTATAACAGAAATAAAGGAGAGCATTAAAAGGCTTTAGGAAAATAAGGCTCCAGGTAAGATTTGTCATTCCTGAGTTATGTAAATTATTACCTCAAACATGTTATCTCTTTTACACAAAGTAATCACAGAAATGTAATCTATATTTAATATGCCTCCATTGTTGAAATATACAATAATTTATGTTTTATTAAAACAGGAAGCATATCAATTGTTATGTTCTTCTTATAGACTTATATCATTATTGAATGTTAATTACAATATTTTTATATCAGACCTTGCCAATAGACTAAAATATACTACTTGCTTTAATACAGGAAGGCTAAACTGGCTTTATAGCAAATAGGCAAATACAGTATAACATCAAAAGCATAAATAACTTAGTTTGTTACAGGAATAACTATAAATGGAAGCTATATATAATTAGCATGGATCTGGATAAACAATTTGATTCACTAAAGTAGTCTTGTTTAAGTAAAGTATTTGAGCTATACAGGCTTCCAAGTAATTTTATATATCTTATTACTCACATTTATTAAAATTAATTTCATATGTCAAACTAGGAGCATTTATATCTTGGTCAATAACATTAAGCAAGGTCATGAAACAAGGTGGTCCCTTGTCTCACTTATTATTTGCTTTGGCTATTGAACATCTAACCAATTGTATAAAACTTAACAATGTAATAGGAGTCAAATTAAATTATGAGTATTCTTTGAAAATTCAGTAATCTACCAATCATATGCTGTTAACAATAGGTAATACTGATTCTTCACTAGCAAATGTATAAAAATAAGATACTTTGAGATGATGTGAGGTCTAAAGTTTAATCATAATTAAACTAACACCTTATTATTCAACAAAGAGTTAAATTATTTGATGAAAACTAATACTGAATTTAAATGGGATAGTAAAGAGACTAAATATTTAAGGATTACTCTTACATGCAGTTGTAAAGAAATAGAAAAAATATAAAAAGGTTTTAGACGGTATAAAAACAATGATAAATAAATTAAATAATGTATTCTTTTCTGTGGAATTTAGGTTGATCAAAATTGTATTTTTATTCAAACTACTATGCATTATAGAAACAACTTTTTTTCTTTTTTTAAATGAACACATAAAACAATGTAATGATATATTTTTAAGTTATTATGGTATCCCACCAGACCTAGAATAGTTTTGAGACATCACATAAGAGAATGGAAAGATGGTGGAATAGGATTTTCAGGTACAGAAATGTATGTAATAACTTTAGTTATTAAAATAATAACAGATTTATGTTTAATTTCTGATTATTCAGTCAATCAGGGAAAAACTGTAGAAACCATTTGGTTAAGTAAAGTAATGAATATCACTACACAACATATAAAAATCTTGCATAATAATATGACGTGTATTAAAGGCATATTTATTTAAAAGCACAAATAATCCAGATTCTACTTGTATAAAAACAAATTAAAGCATTTAGAAAAATATCACAAAAACAGCATACAAAGCAACAGCTACCATGCAGGTTTATGTAAGCAATAAAACTGCATAAAATCCATAAATCATTGTAACAACGTAAAAATATCGAAAGAATATCAAAAGTGATAGTCCTATATTATAAAAATGATAGTCCTTTATTAGAAAAATATGTATATATATTTTCTGAGATAAAAGCATGGTGTTTCACATTATTCCTTACAGCATTTATTCAAGAAGATGTAAACAGTTTAAATTAAAAAAAATGTTAAGCTTAAGAAATAAGGATTTTTTTTCTTTTGGAATCAAATGTTAAGAAAGACTAACATACTTAACACAGACTAATGGATAGATATGATATGAATATGGAAAACTGGCTTATATCACAAATCAATAGATTATTTTTAATCCTTAAAAGTGATTTAAGGTCAGATACAATTAAAAAATAATATTCATCTGTTCTTGATTTTCTAAATAATCTCAAAACAAGCACTGAGATGGGGGCCATATTTGTCCAAAATATAATTAAATACTATAAAGTTTGTATCAAAGATAATTATAATGGTTATGTTCTCCAAATAAGCTGCTCGACTTTAACTGCAGTAGATGTTGGAGGCAAATCCTTAATAAAAGCAAACTGACAGCACACGGCTTATGATTACAAATACAAACAACCTTTTGGGGAACTTTTTCAATGTTTCCTGCAAGTATTTTAGTCTGATGGACTTATATTAACTAAAGTTGTGGTACTGTTTAATACTCCAGTTCCCAGATATGTACCCAAGTCTCAATTCCAACTTCTCTGAAGCTTATGCAATATAGTCAGGAAAATGGCTACAGATAACTAGGAAAAATGAGGTTATGCCTTTATTTACAGAATTTATAAATATGGTTGCTGTTGTATGTCAAAAAGAAACATATGCTGTTAAGATAAAAACAAACAAAATAACATCAAAATATTACTAACTGAATTAACCTGAACTTATAAACAGGGAAATAATAATCTATGTTCTATGATTAATTTCTACTTTTTGGCCGTTTATTGAATCTTAGTAATGCATGTAGTAAGAATTGATGTAGCCACTTTTGTAAACAGTTACTTGTTTTTATTATGTTTATGGGTTTGTTCCTGTATATAACAATTTATTAAAAATTGTCATTTGCTCCTGTATATAACATTTTAATGAAAATAATAATGAATAAGTTAACACTGCCTGAGTGTTCAATTATAAGCAGTGTACAACTGCATAGGTATTGTATTCAAACAAGTGTATCAGTGACAGAGGTTTTGAACAAAATACCTCAGTGCAGATATAATGGTTTCACATCTCACTTCCAGCAGCTCACTGATATTGTAGTACATAAAGCTGTTCTTGTCTGAATAATAATGACAAAAGTAGCTTAAATATAAATTAAAAAACAATAAAACAACATAAATCATATAACAAGTACTTACGGGTCAGTTCTTTGCTTCTTTTCATCACCTATTGCCAAATTCCTGCACTCCTTCACTAAGATGTTCAGAGCACCAGTTTTGTAGCTGTAGGTGATAGTGAGAAGAATGTCCCCTTTCACACTGACATTACCATAATCCCCAGTCTCACTGTAAACACTCATCATGCTGTTTAAACTGGTCTGTCAAAAGACAAGGAAAATATTATTATGCACATACAAGATAAATAGCAAAATAATCAATTACTTGGAAGTCATTTTGACAGTTATCAGTGAATTACTGTTTTTACTAATAAATGACTGACAAGCCTGTGTCTGTGTAGTGCTACTATGACTTTTGATGACATAATGGCTTCTTAAGATGGGTACAATATGCAACTAAAGATCACTTCCAGAAATCTTAGTAACCTTTTATAACTCTTTTAAGACAAGTTCATGCACCTATGTGGAATTCCACAATGGACTGCTTACCCTTTCGGCAAGTAAGATATAAGTTGAAGGAACTATGCAGAATCACTTACCTTAACAGCTTAGAGAAACCACCAAGATGAAGAAAAAAGTGAGACAATGTCATTTGCTTATACAATTTTCCAATTACGTTAATGATATAAGAAGGCACTTGCTAACAAGCTACTGTACATGATATAATTAGATGAAAAGAACAAACACTGCATCCACATTTTCTTTTTCTGACAGCTCATATGCTTCCTTTCATTTTACTGCTGTGTCAAAAGATTTCTGATGAAACTCCTCAGGCAAGAACATTGCTTGAAGTGATAACTTAGAGCTTTATTTGACCATGGTTACTAGGTGTTGGCATTGTCTTATTAGCTACAAAAAAGTCAGATATCTGGACTTTTAGTTACTTAGCACTACTCCTTATCCTGAATTGTTAACTTATTTCAGAGACAATTATTTACTGCCTGGATATCAACCCCTTTTAGAAGTATAAAGTACTTTAGAAGTATAAAGTACAGGTGGAAACTGGATTTAGCTTTGAAAATGAAAAATTGTATGGACCTTAGTAAGTTTTGCATACTACGGGATATTAGAAAGTTCATTATTTTCCTTTCGTTTAGTAAAGGTTTGCTAGTTGACACAATATCCAGTGCATGGGCAATATATGTTATAGTCAAAAAAGAGTTAAATGACTCTCTTTTAAAAAGTTAAAATAGGACTAGTGGTGTTTATAGAGAAAGGTAGCACAAGACAAGAACCTCATGCGTGAGAAACAAAGTAAAACTGACAATATCTCCCAGTATAATGTTTGACAGTATAGCACTAAGGATTAAGGCTTTATACTGCTGGAAATGCACACTTTGTAGTTCTGAATTTGATTCACTTAGTCTGTACTTACACACAAAGTAAGGCACTTACCCTACAAATTAGTCTAGCCAGGTTAGCTGTAAGAAAGATCTGGTTTTAAAATCACTGGGTGTTATGAATAATTAAAACTATGGAAAAAGTATAGAACTGAAGCTTCTTTTCAGAAGCTTCCCACATTTAAAAATATTGAGATTATGTTAGAAGTTAATAAGATGCATCAGCAACTCTCTATTCTATCTCTTTGGAGTTCTCATGTTTTCCCTACAATGGTATGAATGGAACCACTGCAGATGTCCTTGTTCTTAAGCCCACTGTAGAAAATGGTTTATATATATTTAAAATAACCTTCTGTGGAATCTGTCCAGCATACACATTTTCAAATAAATGCAGCAGTGTTAAGAGCATGATGTCTGAAGTGACTCATCCTCCACTGTAGCGTGCCTGAAAGGCTACAGACATTTGTCTGCGCTACTTGGATTTTGGATAAGCTGCTTTTCATCTGGAAGCACTGTATTATGTAACTGCTATGGTCTGCTTTCCTTGTTTTCTGGGCACTTCTCAGCCAAGATGCAGTAAACAGCATAGTAAAATGTATGCACAACATGAGCATGTGACACCACAAGCATGGTGGTCATCTGGAAATGTGTAATCGGAACCCTCTTAACACCATCTTACTGAACAACATGAATGCAGACTCAGTGTAATCTGAGCAGCCATTCCATAAAATCCATTTCCTAGTAGGTAGCTTATAATTACTCAAATAGTATTAATTCAATAACCAAGAGATTACTGAAGTTTTAGAACTCATACCTTCATATCAGGGGTAGAATGACTGTAGATGGCAGAAAATTTTAATGTCAAGCATTAAATATAGCCCTTTAGTGACGATAAACACCACATTAATTTCTGAAAAACACAGAAGCAGCAAACCAATAAAGTAAAAGGGGATTAAATGCAGCAGTTCAAGCAATCATTTGATTAGTATGGATGTGTGTATGATGAGGCACTGCTGAGTGAGCTTCAGCTGTATTTTATATTCATGTATATATGGAAAAAACATAAAAACGTAATCTTATTTATTTTATTTTTCATTTGTTTACTGGGAGTGTGTGACTGAGCCAGAGGCCCATTTTCAGTGGAGGCCAGAGGAGAAAAGCTCCATGTTATACAAAGAACAGATAATAAAAAAATAACAGAAAATATGAATGTAAACAAAAGTTCAACAGAAACAAAAATAGTACACCAAATTATTTACAAATATTTGAGATAAGATAGTAGGGTAAAAAACACAAGACATGGAATCTGTTTGCAAGAAAACATCCTGTGACTCATGTCTTATCAATAAGTTAATTCAATATAAGTAATGAGTTGCACAGTTGTTTAGATACGAGTCATTTAAAATAGAAAAAGAAACATAAATTGTGAGTATCTTGCTAATCCACATTCTATAAGAAAACAATGGACTTTTTTGTTTAGGTTGTTTGGATTATAATTATTATTTATGCTAAAAATGTTAACATGAAGTAATAACCTCTGCATCATGGCAAAGACAAAAAATGCAAAATATGCATGACTGCCCCTTCTTAGATGGGGAACAACAGTGCATTTCTACAGGGCATGAATTTCAGCACCAAGGTGGCAATTAAACTGAAAACTTGACAGACGGGGCCAAATAATGTTTAAATACTGTAATTCTGCAACAATGGTACAAATGGCACAAATGCCCTAGCCGTTCATGACTAGATTACAACAAAAGTTAGAAGATATTGAAAAGTTTTGCATTACTGCTCAGAACATTCCTCTTCAAGTACTACATTTAAATATAATCCCAAATCAAGGGAAACAGGCTCCTTTCACCCTAACCACCTTCTGTAATGTCCAATAAAATCCTCACATTTCAAGATGGCTCTTGAATAGATCCTGATCATAGAACATATGTCATTCCAGCACTAATTACAACTTTTTTTTTATTTTCTGCACCATACATCTTCTAAAGCTTGCCAAGGTCCAGTTCTCCCTGTCACTTCTGCCAGCATTTGACAATAGTTCTCACAGGTGCAGCCCTATTTCTTTTCCACTGAATAAAATAGCTTACCTTAGGTGGTTAAAAGTATTTTAACATTCCCAATCTAAAGGTTTTTGTAGGTTTTTATAATTTTTACTCATAGCTTTTCAGGATATTGTTTTATTGGTGTCATGAAAATTGTCTTAATCTGCATTATCCTGGCCACAGCTCACTAACAAAAAGTGCCCTTGTTGGAATCAGACCTTAGGACATATTCCCCATTTCTACCCTGGTCCACATATTAATAGTGAGAACTGTTCATAGTGACTTCAGTGTAACTACTGTATAATATCTGGCAAAGACATTACAAGGTAAGCAGAATTCAAGAATAGAATAAAACATAAAACACAAAGGCCTCCTCCTTGTCTCCTCTGAAGGGTCTTCCTTTTCCTCATCCACAATAAATAACTAAAAGCAATAATAGTTTAAAAAGCAGGTTAGTATCTGGTCAAACATAAAAATAATCACCACAAGTAAGACAGTAAGGTGAAAAGGCAAGAAGACAATGGTAAATGTCTTCATTCTTCTTGCAGAGATAGAACAACCACTGTATATGGCCACTGAAAATCCATCAAAAAGTCTTCATGTCTGCTTAAGCTAAGAGAAGACAGAATGATTGCTAGTAGAATAAACCAGAGATTGGTGATCGGTTCTTTTCAATTTCTATATAAGGGAAATTGAAGGAGGCCCAAAAAGAAATGTATGCCTTTTTACTGATGACACAAACAAGAACATCAGCATCGATACCCAAGAATGACTAGAAAGGATTAAAAAGGACAACATTATATGAATGTTTTAAAACATAATAACATCCCCTAAAAGCAAATGCAAAATAATGCATCTTGGATGCAATTACACAGGAAATTAATTCAAACTAGATGTAAAGCAAAAGTAATGGTAAATCAGGAAATGAATCGGGGGGGGGGGGTAGTCAAAGCAGATGATCAGAAAGTGAGCAAGGAACCTGACAAAGCAACAAGGAATGAACTATGGTAATGCAATATTGGGATTTGTAGGCAGAGGCATCACCCGTCAAAACATAAAATGTTATCCCTGCTTCTAGATGGGGAGTAAGATTCCTTTCAGAGTACTACATATGGATCATAAGAACTCATCTTCACAATTGCAAAGATAAGATAAAGATACTTCAGACAGCAACAACAATTGTACAAATATTTGACTAGAAATAAATAATGTAAATTAGAAGGGTATATTATGTACTAGCTTGAAAAATTAAGGTGGGTTGGGATATTATATTTTCTTTTAGTTTCTGTATTGTAGTTCCACTATGGTTTATTACACTATTTATAATTAGTAAAATTTCCTTTATGAAGTAATCTAGTCATTTATGTGTTATTTTCAGGTGGGTTGTACATAAATGCATTACTAGCACACTGAATCCATTGGCATGAACCTATGTTTAGGAAATAAACCACAAGAAAAATAAAATAGTCTAAAACAGCAACATGTAAAATCTGGAAATCACTCCATTGGCAGAATGAAAGTGCTTAACTTTTTCTCTCAATAAATTATTTACACCCCTCAGTCAATGGAGTGATTTCCTGCATTATGTGTTGCTGTGTTCAGGAAATAATTAGAAAATATTCCACAACTGTGTGTGGGTATATCAGGATTTACCAACAGTTGGCATGGTTTAATCATGAGGCTGAAGCCTGAGTGATTAAACAAAGCCAACTATAGGTAAATCCAGATATACCCACACACAGTTGTAGATTATTGCTATTCTACAATGATATTGTTTAAGAAAGAAACTGCTCACCTTTTTTAAATAATGTCTTTGTACAAAGGTGCTGAAGTGCTCCTTTGTGTTCTTCCTGGTTTAAAGATGTACTGCACATGTGTATGGGACTTACATTCCCATGCTTGTAGAGTACATCAATGCAGGAAAAGCACTAGAGAAAAGAGAATCTCCTTTGTTGTTTTTTTTCCCTGGCCGACATACTGTTAATGCAAGAAATCTGGACAAAGTTCAACATATTGCAGGGACAAAGGTCGGGACATATTTTAAATATTACTCTTATAAACTTAGAAAGTTCCTGGAATAAAATGTTTTGTGTTTGAATGTATTTTTGGAGGGATATGATGCCCAAACCTGAAATGTCTGTCATTTAATGACTTCAACGCCCAGTGGCTTGCCAGAAAAATACAATTTTATGAGGAACAGACCGAAACTATGAGGCAAGAATCTGGACAGTTGAAAGGTATGAGAGTCTGAGCAGATTTCAGGATTGACAGTGCAGAAATACATGGAAAATTAGGTATATTTCTGTTTCTTTAGTTTTGCAGAGCATAACTGACTTTTCTTGCATTTTGCTCTGTCCTCTAAGCATATGCCAACAGAAAAGCCAGACCGCTCAATGGAACTCCAGTGGTTGGACTTTTTTCTATTGGTATATGCTTAATTAAAAATGAACATGCTGATTGGATGTGGCAATGAGACATTATTGTATAATCTTTTAGAGTAATTTTACATCCAAGTTTTTCATTTCTTTCCACACAATGAGATACAGCTCATAGGATATATATGTGCAGACAATATCACCTACTTGTCCAATGCCACTCTGGCAGCTAATTCCATAAAATGTTCCTCCAAATATTTAGAAGTTCTCTAGTTCACCAATCAGTCTAGCACAGTTAACATATACTTACTATATGACCATTCATCCCACCTTTAACCCCAAGCCTTTGACAAGCTCTCTCACCCATGACAGTGCCAACTCTGCTTCTTTCTTCACTCTAAAAATTCCTACAGCCACAGACTTTCCTCATGCATACATAGATACAGCAGCTCCCCAAACACTCCAAATATTTCTACCACTCTGGATTTCTATACTGCCCCCCTCTTTTACAAGCACACAAACATCAGCAAAAGAGAAGCTTACTTTTCTGCTATGCACCTGCATACCTGTTCTCACTCTTCTAGCCAATAAGTTCACTATTGAAGCAAATAGTAACAAGTGCAGGAGGCACATTTGCCTAAACCCTCCTGTCACACCAAATTCTCCAGACATGCTCCTGCTAGCCATCACTTTTAATATATAATTTTATATTATATGATACCATCTCTTGAAGCTGGAGAAGTCTTCCCCTTTCTAACATTGCTTTTAAACATTCTTCTTCCACAGTATCTAAAGCTTTTTACAAGGCAAAAAACATGATCCATCCTTTTGCCCTTCATCATTTTTGTTCCATTCTCCATAAGAGAACCCTCAGTCCAAACACCCCTTTCCTCCACTTAATAAATTACACTTTTCCTTACCCTATGAACCTTCCCAGCACCTTGTAAAGCCTCGACACTAACACCTTGCTCAGTACTTTTAGATCTACATTCCGTATTGCTAAAACTAGTTTTTCTGTTTAATCCTGTTCCTTCATCCCTGAGTGAAAGCTACCACCAGTCCCTGGTACGCCAACTTCTCTAGTTTTCCTCTCAAAAGTTTACAAATATATGAGCGTAAACTGTGCAGCAGCCTGTTCCCAATATGCCTTGGCAAACTAAATGGGAAGCCCTTCCTTCTCCACAGCCTTCCACCTCTAACTCAAAGATCTCCTCCCTAATCTGCTATGTTGTAATCTTGTCTCTTCATTTCACCTTTATTTCCTTCCTCAACTCCAGCCCACCTTTCTGTCTCCTCTCTTATGCCCTTTACCTTAAATCCTTCTTCCTATAAAGTATCTTGTAAAACTTCCTAAACTCTTCTGCAATCTCTATTCTTGTACCTACAATTCAACTGCCTGCCCCTTATCACCTCTATCATCACCCAGTTACTTTCCTTTTAACATGCGGCTCAATAATCTGTCCCCTTTTCTATATTTACCCGCTCGTCACCCACTTACCTCTTCTGCTCATCCAGTTCCTCCAAACCTTTTCCTCATATCTTTCAGTTGATATTTTTCCTGCCTCTTACTACTGTCTCTTAATCTCACTGCCTTCCACATTACTCCCCAGCAATAGCTTCATTTTTTTCTTAACTTCTCAGATCCTCTTTTCTCCTATCTTCATACCACTCCTTAATTGCATACCATTCATGTCCCCACACTTATCTGAGTCTGTTCCACCATCTCATTTGTTTATTTTCTGCCATTACCTCTTTAGCTATACATTCATCCAATTCCCTTTCTTCCCTTCTCTACTTAGTCTTCTTTTATTTTTTTTCAACCCACATCCCACTTTCTTGTTACTCATGTTCAGTCCACATCCATATTCCCACATGATCTGGAACGCTCTTTTCATCTAACCAGGCCTCCTTCACCCTGCCTTCCAGCAGAATGATTATATAGTTCACTCTGTTTCCTTCCTTACATTCATTCCTTAAAAAATTGCATCTTGCTCTCTCCCTCTCAGAATACTCCATTCATCCAGTAACCTCCGATTTCCACTACAGTCATGAATTATTCCTCCACTTCTGTATTCCTCTCCTCTTCTACATACAGTCAATCCAAACATTGCTGTAATGCCATGTTAAAATCCTCAAACTATGCTTTTGGTTTTTGGAAGAGGAGTGTTTGAGAACTGTGTTAGTGGGGTGTGGCTATATCCAGCTTTAAGAGATGGCTCCACGTGATATAAAAGAGATATAAGATGGGAGCATGTCTTGGGGGTTTAGTTTGACTTGTAGGGCTAGACTAGTGTGACACTGTACAATGTCTTTGTGAATTTTCTACACAGATTTTCTCACAGCATTCATATCATCATTATCCATGTCACAAAACCCCACTTGCACCTCTTCTCTTCTTTTCTTAGTCATCCACACAGCAGCTACTCTTTTTATGTATCCACACCTTTGCCCCCTCACTAAATGCCACTAGTACATTTCATTAATTTATTTGCTTGTTAAAAGGATATGCAAACTGGGCCATTGGAGATCCTTTTCAGCTATGATATGTCTGAAATGTAATGATAAATACAGCACATATATATACATTTTAGTACAGCCATTCAGAAGGTTTACTGCCATCTAACTAAAGACCAGCAGATTGAGAACAAGGATTCTGTGGAACATGGGACTCACAGTGTACTAGCAGTGCAAGCCCTGTTATAAGCACTTTCATAAGTCCTGCATGGGGTATGTGTGGGATGTTTTGATATGTTGGTCCCAAAAATGTAGTTTAATTGTAAGTTTATTGTGGAATTCTGATCCTCAATCCACTGGTCCTCAGTAAAACCATAATGAATGCATTCAAACATCATGTTTTTGATTGGTGAGAAGAAACAGGTATATCTGGAGAAAAAAAGATTGCAGATGCAACGATTACATGCAAACAAAAGTAGCCAAAGGTATAAACAGATTCCTGAAGTCCAGACCATTTTATTGAGAAGCATCCATTCTTCCCCCATTACATCAGGCCTACTTCCACACACCCATCTAAATTTTTCTAAACTTAGCTCTGTCTTTATGTTCTATTCTCACTTACTTAAAAATGGCTACATCAACTATTCTCTTTCTCCATTTGTCCACGATTGCTTCCCTCTTGCCTACAAAGATGTCTCTTGTATATTCCATATTACCAAATGGGCCTTCCTCCTCTTTCCTTCATCATTATCGAGTTGGGGTAGGTGGAACTCTGCCTTAATGTCAGATTTCTAGAAAAGATGGTATTGTCACTGCCGCAGAGCCAACACATCATGAACATTGTTTCCTCAATGAGTCACCCTCCTTTTCCTCAGGCCCTCCCAAGCTGCAGTCAAATCTACTTCTTCTCAACTCTTTTCGAGTCATTTGCCCATCCTGTCATCAGCTACCATGCCATCATGTACCACTGCGCTACCACTTCCTTCCTTTCTTTCTTTCTTTCTTTCTTTCTTTCTTTCTTTCTTTCTTTCTTTCTTTCTTTCTTTCTTTCTTTCTTCTTTAAAGTCCTTCTGAATTACTTTATTAGTTCTGCAGTTCACTTACCTTCTACTAGGTCTTCTTCCACACCCATTTCTCTTGCTAATATTGTCCACTCCACCCCCAGCTATGCTTCCTCTTACTTACACTCACTCATTAGACTCTGGTTTGGTAACACCATACCTTATATACTTTCCTACTCAGCGATGTGGCATCTTTCCATCTTTCTAGCATTTAATTTCTTCTGGCACTACACCTAATCATAGGTTCATAGGTTCATAGGTTCATACTAGGCTATCTGCCCGAGGGCATTTTTAGTATGGGGAACTATACCCATTATTTTGCTGTGCCTCTGTCGAGCAGTGACACTGAGGTAATCTCCCATCCATTGGTCAAGATTTCTCTTGAACAAGGCCAGATTTTGTTCCACAGCATAGGAGTCTTTGGGTGATGAATCTATCCCTCCAGCACATCCTATTAATTTTAAGTCTCTTGTGGCTCTGATGGATCTAGATTTTTGAGGTGAAGCATATTCATCAAATCTGGGTTTGACATGGCCTTGTATGTCAGGCAAAGGTCACCTCTGAGCCTGAATAGACCTGGAGTTCTTTCAGTCGGGCAGCATAGGACAGATTTTTGAGACCCTTTATCCTTTTGGTGAGGAACTTTTGTGGCCTCTCCAGCTGCTGCAAGTGTCGGGTCAGATACATTCAATGGGGCATTGTACTCAATCATTGGTCTGATGAGTGATGAAGACTATGACCTCCCTTGATCTAGATGAGAATCCCTTCATGATAAGGTGGGCAATGTAGAAGGTCTTCCTAACTACTTTAGCTACATGGATGTCGAATGACAGACTACTATCAACCTGGGTCCCCAGGTCCCTGATAACTTCTTCTATGCTCAGTGGATTGCCACCTATTTGGTAGCTAGGTAACCTTGTTTTTAAGGGTATGACTATGCATTTTTGGCATTTAACTTTAGGCCATGGCTCTGGCACCAGTTATCCATTTCTGTGAGACCCTTCTGAAGGATATCTGTGTCAGATGTGTTTTCTACTATGGCACCCAGTTTGCAGTCATCTGCAAACTTTGTCAGCCATAACCCTCCTGTGTTTGCTTGTACTTGAAAAAGTAGATGCCACACAAGTGGCCCCAGGGACGAGCCCTGTGGGACACCACTTGTGACAGGCTTTGAGTCTGACATGGCGCCAGCAACTCTGACCCTGTGGGTTCTGTCACCCATCTTGTGATGTATGGGTTAATATTTAAGCTGATGAGTTTTTCAATGATACCCAGATTGAGGTAGGCTGTATGGACTGCCTTTCCCTCATCAATGGCTTTGGTGACTGTTTCGAAAAAGTCAACCAAGTTTAAAAGGCATGATCTGCCTTTGACAAAGCCAAACTGGGTTGGATCCAAAGTCTGCAAATTCCCTATGTCTTTATTTATGAGGTCCATTATGATCCTCTCCATGGCTTTGCAGATAAGGCTTGTCAATGGGACCACAGTTGCAGATCCAGAGGTAAGACTTTGATTAAACAGCTGTCCTAGCTGTGGGTTTAATTCCTCATTGACACCATCAGGTCCCATGGATGCTGTGTTTTTGGAACCTGTCAGCCAGTATGTTGGCAATGTCTGTAGGATCAGTAATCTTCACATCATTTTGAACTAGTTCTGAGCATATCTGGGAGTTTCCTCCTAGGTTTCGGCCTTATGATTGTCTTTTGAGTCTTTAGCTATTTAAATTTGCTTTGGATGATTTTATGAGAGCTCTTAGTTTTACTTATAGTGATCAAGGGTGTTTTTGCTCTATCTTGTAGTAGCTTCCTCCTTTTGTTGTAGAGTTTGTTTATGGCTTGGGTCCACCAGACTGGATGCTTGCCTTTGGTACAAAGAGTCTTTGTTTTGCTTGGGATTGCCTTATCCATGCAGTCCTGCAGGTGCTGGTAGAAGGCATTTGTAAGTGATTAGAAGTGTGAAGTCATGCTGGATTGTCCACTGCACTTTTTTTACTCCTAAATTTTCATTCTTCCTTACCAATTCTTTTGCTTCTTTTTACTTCTTCCATCATCCCTTTTTCTTAAATCAGCACCTCACATTTTTACATCAGAAAATTATAGCTGTAAAGGCAGCTAATAGTATTAGAAGGATAAGAAACAGTAAGGAATATTTCACATACTTGGATTCTCCTTATAACTTCATCCATCCTGGGTCTGGCACAAAGCAGATTTACTTGACCAGTCAGAATTTACTCATTTAGTTACTTAAACTTGTTGATTAAAGTGGAGCAGTGTTCCAAGAAGATTTATTTCAACCTCAGCTCAGAAAATGCAAGAGAATTTATAGAAGGCAATTTTAACATCTATACATGGAACAGAAAGATATGATACAGAACAACAGTTAAATAAAATCATAGTATTAAAGGAGAAACACAAGATGAAAATGGCATTATCACAACATTAACTAAATGTGACAGAAAGTAAAAGGTTCTGGAGAATTAGTGACATTCTTGATTATACGCCGCGGTGGTGGTGCTGCGATAGCGTTGTCGCCTCACAGTAAAACGCTGTCCGGTTCGATTCTCAGCTAGAGCATTTTCTGCGTGGAGACATGCGTGAATGGGCGTACCTTCAATGAAGGTTGTGTGTCAGGCCTGGCAAGCCGGTACGTAAAAATCAACTGCCAATCATTAGCAGACTTGAGTTCCACTGTGGCGACCCCTAACCGGGAAAAGCCAAAAGAGACAAACAAACAAGTCACTATTACTGATATTTACAAGATAGTTTATGTTCACCACCTTTGCACTATTAAGCAATTGAATATTAGTTTTGGTACAAGATATTCCTGAGATATATTTCATGTACATTTGCTTCAATTAATAGACATGCTTTGACAGCAGTACAGAATTCTGTGCAGAAGGTCAGATTTCTTTAGTTCATAGGTTCTTAGGTAAGTACTAGGCTAGCTGTCCTTGCAGGCCATTTTAAGCCTGTCCAATTTCCCTTCAAATGTGAGAATCAAACTCTGTACCTTGTGTCCAGTAATAATCTAATTTCCCTCTGTCTCTCCTACCCTGAGATCCAGCCTTATGGGCGGAGTAACATTCATTATCCTCATAGACCCAGCTTAACATAACAAGTTTCAAGATGGTGTCAGCGCCAACTTATTAAAAAGGGCTACATGTAACCTGTGCCTATCATGTCTCTCCTACTTTTAATTATTGCTATTTGTGGTAAAACTCTGGATGCCCTACCCTAGTATCAGTAATCTTTAGCCCTGACTGATGGAAAACTTTTCTATTTACCTAATGTTTACAGTTAGTCTTTCCTCTATCTATCTCTCTGCTCAGGCACTTCCCTCTGCTTTGTCAACCAGTTTCATGTATGCTACATGTATATTTTTAAATAGTATACACATACTATTTAACAATCATAACACTAATAATAATGTCTGTAATGTAAACATACCCCACAATGGTTTTATCCCTTCCTTCCTTTCTTCCTATCAGGAGCCATTGCTATTTAATTGGTATTTAATATAATTTCTACAAATGCCCATTACAGCCTTAACTTATCGGTGACTCAAATCTTTCTTCTTCTTCTCAAGATATGCATCATTTCCAGTCCATTAGTTAATAGCTTTCAGTGTGGGTTTCATGCCAATATCCAGGCTGGCATTGGTTGGGTGGGGTGGGGGGGGCAACTAAGTTACTGTATGCAGACAATGTGGCACTACATGCAGACTCTGAAAAGAAATGTCAGCAAATGATAGTGGACTGAAGTGCAAAACCGAAAGCACATGGGTGAACCTGCATACATACAAGACAGAGGTCATGGCACCAAATGGGAGGAATCAGAAGAATATGAAAATTGAGATAGAAGAAAAAAAGGGGAGGACAGTTTAACAGCTTTGGGTCCCTGGGAGATGTAGTTTTGGAGAAGGGAAGTCTGAATGAGGAATCAAATCAGAGATGCTGCAGCTGAATGGCATAAGGTATCATGGGTAGCGTATAACAAAAGACTGCAAAAGAAGCTGAAGAAGGGAAACCTGGGCAGTGAAGACTGAACAGCTAAGGAAGCTTGAAGTGACTGAGATGCATAGTAGGATGCACATGGTGGGACAGATGCAGAAATGAGGACATCAGAGCAAAAGACAAAGTGGCCCCAGCTGCAAAGAAGGTCAGGGAGACCAGATTAAGATGATTTGGTTACAAGCACAGGAAATCAGAAGATAATATCATAAATAAGATTTGGGAGAAACAGGAATGAGCCAAAAAGAGATGAGGGCATTCAGCGAAGATATGGATTTATGGATTGAGAGAAAAGTCCTGCAACAGTCAGGCATGACTGAGAAGAAAGAAGGAGAATGGTTTTGAAACTCTGTGGTTTGCAATAACATAAGGAAATACAGGAGATGCATAATAAAAGAAAGTTTTAGACCTTCATAATAACTTGGATGAAGTATAAGCTTTAAGGAGAAATGCATCTAAAATGGAAAATTGTGAAGGTGGTTATCATAGAAAGCATCTCTGTCTAGCTAGATTAATCTACAGCTAAGTTTTTAGGCAATGCACACTTATATGTCAAAGTGTGTGTGTGTGTGTGTGTGTGTGTGTGTGTGTGTGTGTGTGTGTGTGTGTGTGTGTGTATGTGTGTGCACATGCACTTGTGTGCATGTGGATGCAATTTAAGTGTATGTGTGTGGCTATGTAGGTGCATTTTATTCAGGGAAAGGAGACATGGAAATACATGCTCATACTAAGTCAGTGATAATATAGATGAGGGTGACAGCAGAGTGTCTGTTTTGGGAAAATATAAAGTACTGGTTACCTTTGTTTTTTAGTGGTTGTAAGGCAACATCTCTGCAACAATGACCTCTGCTTCCATTACATAGGCTGTATGACACTTCATTATGATACTACTGTGATGATCTACCATTGGACCAGTAATCAAGGACCCTCAATCCTTACCACTGGCAACAGTGGAGAAAGTACACTGGGAGGATGACAAGTACACACACAGCATTTCCAGATGTAGCTCTCTGCATCAAGTGCAGTTTCCCTTAAGAGTATACAGAGACTACAGTCAGTCTGGGGCTGGTTTCTTCCTCTTTCTCCAGATCCCAAATAAGACTCCCCACTGGCACAGCTATAGAGTTGATATCTTAGCTGAGTGACTAAGACAACTTTCAGCACTGTCTCTGTCCAGCCAGTGCTTCATGTCCTTGCCCACGTAGCTGACACACACACTCTTTGAGGTTTGATTTACACACACACACACACACACACACACACACACACACACACACACACACACACACACACACACACACACACACGTGCACACACACACAGACACACACACACACACAGACCTAGGAAAGGCTGGCACAGGTTTACGAGCTATGCCCCCTTTTGTCTAGACTATAACGTAGTTATCACTGTCACCAGCCAACTCCTTATCGGCTACTTTAAGTTCCTTAACAAATGGTGTCCAATCTTACTGTGTAGTATTAATATTAATATTAATATTAATACAAATGGTAGTTTGACCAAGAGCAAGGTATTAGGAGTGGCCAACACAGTGTCACCAAATAAATATGCAAGTACTCTGAAATCTTAAATAGATTTACACAGATCAGCCACAATGAAAGGTTTAAATATATTTAATAAATAATAAAAGAACAAAAAAATACTCAGTATATATTCACAGTGATGTCAGAGTTCCAAACCACAGGAAATATTTAAAACAACAATGAAGGACAGTCTCAAATAAATAAAGAAAAATATCTAAACTAAGCTTCACTATATTCCTGACTGTATCTAAGAGAGTTACTAGACCCTAGAAACGTACTTATAGATCAAGGCAGAGATGTTGTGGTGAATGGTTCCTGTCATGTCCAAGACCAAATACAGAACGCTATGTCTCTCTAAGAGACTTTTAAATTAATATCTCAAATATTACTGCTGGGATAGCTTGGATAGCTTGCAGAATGACATAATTTCTTGTCATTGGACCCTAGCTCAAGTGAAACCCCCACTGCTGGAATCTGGTATTTAGTATCTACCTGTGAAAATACATAGACCTCAGATCTTTCGCAGATGCTGGAAGTCATAGTACAATTACACATTTCAAGACTGGTAATTATTTCACCCTGAGGACAATACAGAAAACTTCTCAGCACAGACTCTGTGTCTCTAGTTAATTGGAAATTGAGATATACCATCTTTTATTGGCAGCCATTAAGTAATTTCATTTCAGCTATTTTTCTGAAGTTAACCTCCTGTATTCCAGTTCCACTATTAAAATATGTATACTTAAACAGTTACAATAGTGCATGAGCATTTCTGTTCTATTCCAGTAGGGCACACTGTGGTTACATTTCAAGCACAAGCACTTTATAAAATACCTTTTTTAACACACATGTCTTTACAAGCCAGTTTGATATACACAGGACATACAGTATTAATACAGTTGTAACACAAGCATCTTATATAAATCATGTTGATATTCACAAATAACAAATAATTATTTACAAAATTCCAGATAGCTGTGCTGGCAGTATCTCCCTTCATCACAACTACATTGTTCAGTTCAGAAAAGGATTAATTAGAGTATTATTGTTTTAAAATATTTTACTTCATTAAACTGGCTTTTCTGAGAGAGTAGAAAGTTGACATATAAAGGATTGTCAGTAAAATTACTGCAGCACTGTTTTTAAACTTCTTTTGTGTGATCTTATGATATAACATCATTTTTTTCAGCAGGCACTTTTCAGGAAAATTATAGAAATGTACAATCAGTTTGCTTATATCCATTATGGGATTGTATACCAACTGTATCTTAATGAAAACATTATGTTTGCTAATATAGTATTATAGAACATGCTCAAGAAACCAAAGTGTTTGAGTCTGTCACAATTCCGTATCATTGCCAGATGTGTTATCATTGCTCAGTTTATAAGCATAGTAATTTTAAGGCATTTGAAATCATAATGAGCTGTATGACTCAGTGTAATATTATCATGTGTGTTCTTGTGATGGCACATTTATCTCACAGATGCTTGCTCTCTACCTTGCCTTATTATCTGACCAAGCAATGAAAGCATTTCTCATACAGACTCTGCAGTAATGATGGAACAGTTATCACAGTTACTAAGTGTAAACCGCTCCATTTAGGACAGACTTTTTCTTAATGTCTGTAAATGCAAGATCAGTCCTGGTATAAATACATACACCCCTCCGTTAATTTGTTTGTGGTATCTAATACTCATTAGAAACAATAATTATGGTTAATGAAAGCATCTACTAATTTCTATCCTGTGACAGAAAGAGACAATAAACTGAGACATTTTTGTAAATGTTGTACTTCAGCATAATATATAACACCAGATGTTATTTTCAAAAGCAAAACACAATATGTGTGTTTACTTGACTGAGTACCATACCATATGGATTTAATATAAAATACAAAAATGATTTAGCAGTTACAACAACTACCTCAAATGATGTAAAACATTTACAGCTTTAAGTGAGGAGTGTTATCTAGTTTTCTGGGCAATGGGCCAGTTTTGACAGTGAAAAGTAATCCTCTCCTTTGTGATTAAATGTGCTGTCAGTGCCTATCAGACACCATCACCTGCTGAGAACTTCTGCCATATTTCTTATTAATTTTTGTCCAGTAATGATTATCTACCTTTTATTGCCGGCCACCAACACCTACAAATTTATAGTTGTTCTATTTTTCTACTATTTGATAGCTGTCTCACTCAGAAGACACATGACTATTGGCTTTCCTGCTGTCTCGAGATTAGCAATACAAGTGGATAAATAATAACACTACATCTTTGTATTGCCCTGTTTTTTTTTTCTTTACTTAGATGGTAACTAAGATTTTTCTTAGACACATCATTAATCAATTCTTTGAGATAACACTAGGGTATCTTGCAATATAATCAATAACCTGACTAGAAAATGAAACAAACACCAGCAATATTTTAAACTTTGAAATCCATTATCTTTCCATAAACAGCACTCCAGATTACTATGTAAAATAAAGAAAGATAATTTATCTATGCATGCAACACTATATAAACAACAGCACAATTCAATCTAAATTATCATGAGACACCTTAAAATAGTTTGTTTATCCAATTCTGACTTGCATCTAGAGACCTGGATTCCATGTACACAAATGAGTAGCCTAGAGCATTTTACAAAGACAAATTTGCAGCATACTTTTTCACTACAACCATCAAGCAACTCTGGATAAAATGACATGCCCGATACTTGACAATCATTCTTTTTCATTTATTTAATCTATTACTAACCAAGGGATGGGATGACACATTTGCTCCATGTTTAGACATGGCCTGAAATAGAAATGGCATATAAACATGTTATTTAAGAAAGAGCAATCCACAGCTCTGGACTTTTTAAAAACTATAGTTTTTACATCTTTCATTTTACAGACATAAAAATAAACCATTGTTTAAGATCTAATCTTTTCTAAAAATCTGTTTAACATAAGAGGAGCTTTGGCATCATATGCAGAACATTCTGAGTTTAATTCAAGGCAAGTATGACACAATATGAAACTGTCTTTAGAGTTAATTAATAAAATATCATGAATATTTGCATTTTAAAAGATCTTGGCTAGAAGACACCCTTCGTATGTATTTTACTCACACAGTTGTAGGTAGCTATTCTTGCATTCTTGGCCTTGGTGCCCTGATATGGTACCCCCCTAACACTGTATCAAGCCGCTTGCTACATTTGTACCAAGCGGATGCCACTCACAAGATGGAGCACTACAGCGCTTCAGTTCAGGTTTCCTCCATTGTGATAAGATAGCTGCACCCCCTCCCCACACACACAGATCCTATTTTATCAAGTATAAATGCATTGTCTATGAGCATTAGGGAGCTCTTACACTGCCTAAGATCACCCAGTGTTGTCAGGCTGGCTACAGATAGGGCACAAGCTGATTTGACATCGATGTCAGCCAGGTGATTTTATTTGTTAGAAGGGATCAGTCACACAGGTGTCAACTCATACTCAGAGTTAGAAGATCGGTTACAAAAAATAGCTGCACATGGTTACAATCAATAATGAATGAAAGGCTACACTCAAGAGATGATATTTTAACAGCTTAGGGTATCAATAACTGATTATTTTCTTTTGCAAGGGAACAGAGACTTAAATTTTCAAAATTTAATGCAGTGATTTGTAGAGAATTAAGACAGATGTTATAATAACAGTCACTGGTAAGGTATGTAATAATAGGTAACTTGTAGTTTGCTGTGTTTTCAGGTCACAGCGCAACAGATAGCAGCAAGGTTCATGAGCACTGGGTGAGGAGACCAGTAGCTGTAAAGTCAGGTAATATGAGGATGCTAATACCGCTGAGTTGATTTTAGTGGCTTACATCAATGGAATACACCATTCTCCATTGCTGCATAATACGCAGCTTAGTGCAGCCCAGCAAAACACAGGATATGAGCATGCTAGGAACTGTGATTAAAACACACAAGGCAAAAGCTAAAAACAACCGTACATTTTGAACTTTCTTGTTAGGTGGTCAGCTAGTCACCCAACGCAGCAGTCAGTTTCTCTCTCAAAGCATATTTGCTTCTCATTTGGGTGCATGTTGGCTTTGTGCAACAGCAGGTCAGTTTCTAGTCTGAACAGGTATACCAGTACGCTACTGAAAAATGGTTATAGTTGCAACTGAACAGTCATTAAATATATAAGTAAAGTAAGAGTGACATCTGTTCTTTTCCATAATAACATTCTGTCTCACAATTAGGCAAATGATTTTCCCTGAAGGAAATTCCTGCTTTAACCATGCAAATGCTATCTACAGTGCTGCATTTACCATGCATAATGCATCTGAAATTTACATTATCAAGACTATACAGACTAAACGCAATAGTGCATATCACACCACAGTGGATACTGTAGTGCGTCATATACCATATCCACTGATAACATAAATATCCTTTAAGAAAATATAAGGAATAATATTTAAAACTGGTTTTACTTTCCATAGAAATGATGAGGGAAAGGGAGTTCTTTATAGAAAAAGTCAGAAATAACAAAGGAAAGGCAAGAACAAAGAGTAAATGGATTAGCAATCATGCAGTAACAGATCCATGCAGACTGTACAAGAAAACTCACTGTCTCATCATCCTGGTAAGGTACATTTAAGTTGCTCCACTTTCTTTCCATGTCTACCTGGGTGTTCTTAAAGAAGTCAGGCCAAAAATTAGACAGGGAGAGAGAAAAAAACAGAAAGCAGCAGTATGTAAGATACAATGATACCTACACAACACATACAGGGTACAGCTGAAACCACAAAAGTTATTGAGTAATACAATCTGATCACAGTACACAGCAGACACTTTAGAGTTGATCAGACCTTGTAATCAATGTCTTGATCTTCTTAATTTTTCCATCATACTCATATCTAAATGTAGCGTGTTCCATCACAAGACAACTAAAATCTACAGAGTAAGACAACAGTTTATATTTCATTACTCTAAAAACAGACAAAGCATAGAAACCAACACTGAGGAAAAAAGAACAATCACATCGAACAAATAGCAGAGGCACAATTCTATATTTTTCTGTGCCATTCATTCATTAAAATGAATGGTTTCTTGTGAAATGCACATATGGGCTCATATACCTAGTGCTTCATCATTCCAGTGGGAAAATTGTGACTAGACTGGAGTAGTTCTGCAGTAAAAGCATTCACAAGTCACATGTAGGCATTATACAAATATGCAACTTACTATATGAAGAAAGGTGTAAAGGTGTAAGACATTAAGCAAAGCATTGGAGTGCTGCACTTAATTAGAAATAGACCTGTGTTTGTTGTACGCACCTTTGCAATTAGTGCTACTACACATTCATATAATGAAAACACTGGGAATCCAGAAAGCTCGAGTGAAGTGTGTTATCCCACCTGTGACCCAGAGGGTGACAGCACTAACAAGAAACAGAGTATAAAGGATTATTCCAGATAAAATCACTTTAGCTAGCAGATCTGGGGCATTCTCTTTTTCTCTCTCTCTCGTACCCTACCTGTAGGAAGAATAAAGACACCTTGTTGAAGTTTGCAGTAGTTTATTCAGTTAAGCAGGTAAATGGACGTGTGTTCTTGTTTTAATACATTACATTCAACAGGTCAGTTATTTAATTACAGACAATGGTGAGAGGGTCCATGGGAGCTGATTGGAGAAAAATCTAGGAGATGGAAAACAAGGAGCCAATCCCAAACGTTAGATGTTAGACACTTATTTGAATATTCCTGAAAGATCCATTTTTACCAGCTCAGCAGCATGCAGACACTCATTCTTAGTTAAAAGGTTTTATTTTTATTTTTAACTTCTAACAAGAAAACATGACAATGCACTATGAAGTATAACTATATTTAAGAAAACGCTTTTGTCTGAGCTTCATTAGGTCCACCTAACAAAGTGTTTTACATGTTGATCATTAAAAATGCCAGCTTTTATGAGGCTATCACCAGACTTTATTAGTCTGTTTTGTGACACATGTAAAATGAGAGGCTGTGTCTGCATCAGTGGAGCTCATATTCCCTGGAGATCAGTATGAAAGTTTTATTACAGAACTTTTTACAGTGTATCACATGTAATATGAGAAGCTGTGCCCACTTTTACAGGGCTCATTATCACCTGACATATATTATGCATGGCTAATTTTCTCTTGTCTAACAAAAAAAGGTTTACAGTGCCTGCTTATAAGAGGCTCATATACATTATTAATGTGACCAGTCCCCATTCTTCTGCATCTGTGTTAGCTTGTGATATAGGAATGCTTAATCTGTCTTATTTTTCTGGCAAAAAACTGAGAAAATAATTTTTCACTCATTTAAATGGTGTTACCGTAACTTACAGCAGAAAGAAACTTCCGGAAATCAAGGGTTCAATTGTGCCATTGTTCTGGCTGGATTTCCTGACCACTACTGAGCAACTGGGGGGGGCTGACTTGCTGCAGTGGTGTAAAGGTTAGCGTTGTCACCTCACAGCAAGAGGCTCTCCGGTTTGATTCTCGGCTGGAGTGCCTTTTGTGTGGAGTCTACATATCCTCCTTGCAAGAGATGGAACATTAAAAAGACATTCAGGTAGGTGAGTGAATGCATGTGTGCCTTCTTGGAATGGTTGGGCACCAGGCTGGCAACTTGACACCGTAGAAATTCACTGCCGATCATAAGCAGACCGGAGACCCGCTGTGGTGACCTCTAACCGGGAAAAGCCAAAAGTCTTTTTACTGAGCATGTGGGGCCTACAGCACTCACAGAACTGCTGGAACTCAACATCCTAACCAAACAAGCTTCAAAGTACCTAAATCAGGAAATGGAAGATTCTGTAACAATCAGAATGAGACCCAAAAGGAAGAGATGTAAAAGAACCAGGAAAAGCTGCAGAGCTATAATTGCTGCCAGACTGAAAAGAAACACCATTATAGGCCCTTAACTCCCTCAATTCTGTTAGCAAATGTATGCTCAATAGCCAACAAGATGGACTTTCTCAGGCTAGAGCTCAACACTACAAACAAGGTGAGAAATTCCTGTCTGTTAATCTTTACAGACTTGGTTAAATAACAGGATTAGTGACAGTGCTGTAAGCCTTGATGGTTTCATTTTGTTGAGAGCTGATAGGAACCTAGTTCTATGTGGAAAAGCTAAGGGAGGAGAGGTGTGCATTTTTGTGAAAGATAGCTGGTGGAAAAACTGTTAACATTGTAAATGAACATTGTTCTGTAAATGTGGAATTTCTGATACTGAAATGCTGACCATTTTATGAGCCCAGAGAACAAAATGGTGTCTATGTAGCAGCTGTATATATATATATATATATATATATATATATATATATATATATATATATATATATATATAAATATATATATATATGTGTGTGTGTGTATGTGTGTATATATACACACACACACACACACACACACACACACACACACACACACACACACACACACACACACAGAAATTAAAAGTGAAATATATTACATTTGCAACAACTAGCAAGTCATAACAGTACAATGAAATGCATCCTCAAAACAATGGATATAGAGTCAATACAGACTGCTATGAGCAACACTGAGGTATGAAACACTATACCTGGAGTGTGATAAGATCAACAGACTGTAAAAAGCTGGAAAGCATGTAATATTGTTATCAAATGTTAGAAGCAGGAAAAAAGTAGGATTTCTAGTCAGGGTTGGAGCAGGGGCAGAGGAGAGTCAGTGGTTGGTAAGGTATTCTCTTAGACTTTGCTTGAATTTGGTGATGTCACTAAGTTTAAAGATGTAACAACCAACAAAAATTGTGGCACTCTGGATAAATGATTCACTTAAAACCAACAAATATATATGCAAAAGACCATAAAAGTGAATCAAGCAATGGGGCAGTATAAAAACTTTATTCAAATCTAAAACATAAGTGCTTTTGCAGTTGAGAACTGCTTCATAAGATGTTTAAAAACATTGACTCACACATATCATTTAAATATAAAATCTATATCCCCAGTGATCTGGCCATTACAAAAAATGTGGGCAACAAACCTAATCTCTCATTTAAGAATAAGAAAAACTTGAAACGAATGCTCTTTTATCCCACAAATGAGATTTTAGTTCAAAAGAGAGGGGTCCCATTGTTTACATCTCCTTGCAAGAAATGTCGTTTTTGCAGGTGCATTGATTCCTTAGGTGAATTTCTACATCCTGATTTTACTAAAGTTTTTAAATTCAACGTGAGAGCTAATTGTGATACCCCCAATGTAGTCTAGTTAGCTGTATGCTCTTGCAGAATGTTTTATGTAGGCAAGACAAATATACAGTTTAGGGATAGACTAAAGGAACATATATAATGCATATCTGCGGTGGTGCAGCGGTAGCGTTGTTGCCTTACAGCAAGAAGTTCTCCTGTTCGATTCCCGGCTGGAGTGCGGGGTGTGCCTTCTGTGTGGAGTCTGCATCTCCTCCCCGAGGTTGCGTGGGCATTTGAAAGACATGCGTAAATGGACATGCCTTTGTTGAAGGTTGAACGGTGAGCTGGCACCTTGGCGTTCATGAAAATCTACTGCCAATCATTAGCGGACCGGAGTTCCACTGTGGCGACCCCTAACTGGGAAAAGCTGAAAGACAACAACATATAAGATATAAAGAGAGTCTTACTAATGCATTAGCAAAACACATACACAATTGTGGGCATATACACATGTTTAAGTTTTTAGCGATTGAGAAAGTCACTGTTGGTCTTAGAGGGGAGGATATAGAGAATAGAACTGAGGTTTCAGAGACCAAATGGATAATTAGGTTGGAGACTGATGCTGGATATGGCCTTAATGACAAGGTTCCACTAAAACTTCTTTTGAAAGACAGGCCATTAAATAAACTGGTGAGTTTAAAATAACTATAGCATTGTTTTATGTTGATGTTGCTTTAAATTTATATGAAAGGAGATGGCTGAGTTGTGTGGACCTCTGTAATTGGTTGAGATTTTATATTTAAATGATATGTGTGAGTCAATGTTTTTGAACATCTGGTGAAGCAGCTCTCAACTGCGAAAGTGCTTATGTTTTAGATTTGAATAAAGTTTTTATACTGCCCCATTGCTTGATTCACTTTTATATTTTTTTGAAGTTTAAGGATGTGCTGGGTTAATAGGTTCCATTAAGAATAATTCCCCAGAAATTTCACATCAAAATTATAAATGAAGCTACGTGGGCCAGATTCATTAATGCCTAAAACTAAGTGAACACTAAGTGTACATAATCTGTATTCAAGAACATCCCTACCATATTGTTTGTGCTTTCTAGTCACCCCAACAGATTACACAAAGTGTACATGTAGTCTACACTTTGTGGTAACCTTTATGAATCCCCTTCAATATTTAAGGCTGCAAGAAAATCAGTAGGAAAACTAAAATTAGGAGGAAAAGGGTGTGAGTTATACTCGTGTTGTCTGTTCACTCAGAATGGTGTACACTTAGTGCAGGCATTCATGAATCCCAGGGAGTGTTTTTTCATCCCATTCCAAATGTGAATTTGATGCATACTGTCAACTGAGTGCATGTCTGCTAGGAACCTGGATGATTTCAAGAAAGGGAGGGGGTGATTAACAGACAACATCAGTAAAATGCAGTGGCTTCTGCATAATATTTGGACACTGGATACTCAGACTACATACTGGTGAACAACAATTGTAATTGGCAAATGGCATGGACTGTATGGTTTCAGTCCATTTTTGGTCATGGTCCTGACAGCCCACTGTGGACTTTATAAGGATAACCTTTTCCAGAATTCTAAGCCTACGTGTTTTTGCTATGGAATTGTTACCTGCTCTACAGTATAGCAAAATTAGGGTCTGTTTGGTCAAGGATAAATCTTGCAGCTTGTAGAATCTGGGTTTGGGTAATCCTTATAGCAATTGCTGTACATGTCATCATGGGGAAAACTCTGCTTTGCTGAATGTTAGTATTAGAGTAGCCAGTTATGCACAAAATGGTGGCTATTTCCTCAAATATGAGTTAATGCTAAGGATATGGAGGGGGTGGGGGCTAAATGTTTGTTAGCACGAATAGCATAGTTTTGGTGGCATTTCCCTCTCTTTTTTGTTGCATTACAGTTGGTGAACATCAGCTGTGGACTTACATTTTGTTAGAAAGGGTAGGAATTTTATAATTACTAATTTTATCATAGGATGTTAACACAGAAACACAAATGCATGCACATGTGCACAAACACACAAACACACACACACAGACACACACACACACACACACACACACACACACACACACACACACACACACACACACACACACACACACACACACACACAGATATTAAAAGTAAAATATATTAAATTTGCAACCAGGAGATGGTTGCAGAAAAATTCACACAGCTGGTATGATTAATTGATATTAATTAGTACTTTTTAATCAGTGCATTGGTGCAGTGGTAGCATTGTTGCCTCACAGCAAGAGGTTCTCCAGTTCGATTCTTGGCTGGGATATCTTCTGTGCGGAGTCTGCATGTCCTCCCTGCATTTGTGTGGATTTCCTCCGGGTGCTCCGGTTTTCTCCCACCTTACAAAGAAATGTGTCTGGAGCGTTTCTCCCTGGGCCTCTGCTGAGAATTGGCTCGTTCCAAGTCGGACTTTCCTGATTACCAAATGTTAAATAAATAAATAAATGATAAAGAAACAGGCAGCCCATGGCAGAAGCCTAATTTCTGAATATTCTATAAAAAGGAGAGTGGGATTAGGAGGCCTAATGTAATGCTACCCTTTGTAGGTACTGGTTTTAATTGTAGCAGGACACCAGATAAAACACTGCTCACAGCAGAATAAAAATATACATTTTTTTTAATATTTTCACCATGATTGATGTGTGGGGACGGGGAACCTGCATAACTTTCTATGTCTTTACTCAAGACTTCTGGGCATAGCCAGACATAATGGTGGATAAACTTTGGGCATTTATTAATATTAACTCAGTCACCAGCTTCCTCATAGTGCAAAGCCTCTGGTCAACACATTTGACCCCAATACTACAAAAGCTCTGCCACATGGGCCAACTCCCAAATGCTTTCACTGAGAATTTTGTTTTTGTACAATACCCTTTGGTTACTATATTCAACTCCAGTACTGCAGAAGCTCTATCAAATGGGCCAACTCCCAAACATTTTCACTGAGAAATTTGTCTTTGTATAATGTAAGCAAATTTAAGAACCTTGTAGTGTATTAAGTTCATATAGTCAAATACATGCCTGCCTGTGCTGGAAATTAGTTTATAACCCTCTCCCTGACAGAGTTTTACTTGCTCTCTAGGGACCACTTACTAAGTTGGCTTCTGTCCTTTATCTTGACCTGTAGGTTAAACTGTATATGCCAGTTACTTAGTCTTCTTGGCTGAGAGGCATCTTGCATCCCAGCCATAAAGTCAACCCTAACCTCTCTCCCAATAACTCATCACTTGAAACCACAATACAATTCGACTTTTACTTAATAGATTGTATAGTATCTCTGACCAAGGATTCCCCAACATCTAATCCTAACCCTGCCAAGCAGCCACATATCACCACATCTACTTTCACCTTCATACCTGTGCCCACATCCTATGTAAAACTACTCTTAAACAAACTCGAACCATGTGCTACTTAAGCTAATGACCTTCCAAGTGCATACCTTAAAATAGCAGCTGACAGCATTGCCTACCCTGTCTCAATCCTTATAAATAGGTCAGCCCAGGAATTCCATGTTCCTTCTTTTTGGAAAATGCCACACATTGTCCCTCTGCACAAAGGAGGAAATTTAACAGACATTACTAATTCTAGACCTATAGTAATCTTATCTCCCCTCTCCAAAATACTTGAAAATGTATCAAAAACAATTGCTTAACCATTTACTGCAAGGAGAACTCCTATCCCCTCCTTATTGCTAGACTTGTCTAAAGCCTTTGACACAATTTGTCATAGCAAACGTCTTCTTCAAATGTCCTCATTAGGTCTATCTTAGCCCAACCTTCTATGGCTCAAAGCCTACTTATCCAATAGGTATTAATCAGTAAAATTGTACTCCACCCTCTCTCCATACCTGCCAGTGACAACCAGTGTACCACAAAGGTCTATCATTGGTCCCATCATGTTTAAAATTGTCACCAACACCCTTCATATAGCCATACAACAGGCCTTCCTAATACAGTATGCAGATTACTTCACACTCATTTGCACATCTGACAAAATGGCACATCTCCAAAAAATTAATCAGTAATAACAGCAACTGAAACATGGCTTTGTAACTCAAACTGCAGAAGGAGATGGAACAATTAAGTGTTAAACTCAGCCTCAAGTAATCCACAAAACGTCTAATACAAAACAGAAACTTAGGCTGAGAAATGACACAAACAAGTAAAGTTTAATATATAAAATAACTTCAATGTGCAAATGTTTCTCAGGCTAAGTTTCTGTTTTGTAACTCACAACTCATGCTCAACCCTAAAAATAAAACAAAAACAAATTATTCTCCCATGAAAAAACAAAATTTAAAGCCCTCTCTCTTAATAATACAACTACTGAAGTCACTTCTCATAGGAATTTTTAGGGTTGATAGTTGTTAATAATCCTAAATGCAACCTGCATATACAAAATTGCATAAGAAAAACTTATCAAAAACTATGGATGCTTTATAGGGCCACAAATGTTCTTATCGACACAACTAAAGCTACACTTGCCACTATTTATCTCCTCCCCACACTTCTTTATGGTGCTCCCATCCTTATCAACATTCATACATCACAAAAATCAAAACTTGAGCAATGATATAGTTGCTAAATTTGCAGCAAATACCTCTTTCAGAACCCACCAATATACAGCATTAAAATGCCTAAATTGGTTAGAACTATCCCATCAATTAATATATACTCAGCTTCTTACTACCTATAAAATTATCCAGACTCCATCTACTTGTCTGGCACTAAATAACGTTCTGCATAACTATGTTCCTAGTCAGTCATTATGAACCAGTGACCAAAAACTCTTGTTTGTCCATAAAAAAAACATCAAATCTGCTGGGCACTGTTTGTGCTCGTACCATGTTGCTAAGACCTGGAACACATTATCTCTAGCCATCAGATTAATACCCTCCCTCCCATCCTTCACAACCACTCTGAAAGATTTCCTGGCCAAAAGCTGGCTCTGTTCTTGCTCAGCACCAGGATAAACTATATCTTTAAATGTGCACAAATACCTGTTAATACCTTACATCTCCTTATTTTCCTTTATTTACTTGCGTCCTTACTTTTATCAATTTCTCTCCCCTGGATTTCTCTCTAAGTATACCATAGGCCTGCTTTTCTCTCACTTCATATTTCAGTGCCTGCTTGTATTATACTAACTTCCCTTTACTTTCTCTATAAAATGTCTCTATTAAATCATTGTCATATAACTTGTATCTATTCTTAACCAATATTTTCATATTTTGTCTAATTTGGTATAATTATTTAAACTGTATTTGTTTTTGTATTAGTTTTAAAGACTGTAAAATTATTGTTCTTTAAATGTTTTGTAATACTTTGGAACTTTTTCCCCTGAGCATCCAGTGAAAACGGGCTCTTGCCCAGTTGGACTTTCCCAGTAATCAAATGTCAGTAAATAAATAAACATAACACTGCAATGAACAATATTATAGAAAAAGTCTGCACATAACTGCAAGTTGAACAAAATGAATTTTAATTCTCCCTAGTGCTTTGGCGTATGCCTTCACAAGGAGATAAGTAAAGTACAGTTGTGTACACTTACCATAAATGTAGATGTTCGAGTGTATTCACTGTTGTAGTCATCACACTTGGGTTATCTGCCTGAAGGTAGCCCTCAGTTGGCCCAAATATCAGAGTCTTAGGATTTCTGCGTCAGATGCTGTCGCTTCTTCCATGATGTCAGGGGTATAAAACAGGCAGCCAACGCCATTACATCAGTTTTTCTTGCCCCAAATGTCAGGAGCCCCCAAATAGGAAGCTAGTATATGGTGGGAAACACCACCAGTAAAAAGTAAATACCAATGCCATTAGAAATGGCCAAAGAGAGGAGAGGTAGAAAGATACAGAAAGCTGGAGGGAGGGAAACCAGGACTGTAACAGTGAATACACTCGAACATCTACATTTATGGTAAGTGTACACAACTGTACTATGTTGTTCGTGTTTCACTGTTGCAGTCATCACACTTGGGTTGATTCCCAAAGCTGAGGAAGGGTGGAGGCAGTCAAGAAGTGTTAGGGCTGGCTAGTAGGCCTTGCAAGACTGCTCTAGCAAATCCAGCTCTGAATTTAGAAAAGATTGGAAGTGGTAATGCTTAGTGAAGGTGTGTAAAGAACTCCAGGTTGCAGCTTCCAGAATGTCCCTGGTAGGGACTCCCCTGGAAAATGCTGTAGAGGTGGAAGTAGCCCTAGTGGAATGTGGTCTGATCCCCTGTTGGGCAGGTTTTCCATGGTGCTTGTAGCAGAAATGAATACAGTGTGCTATCCATTTGGAAATAGTTTGCTTTGAAATGGCCTTACCCTCTGCCCCTGTAGCAAAGCTGACTAGCAGCTGGTCAGATTTTCTGAAAGGTTTAGTCCTGTAAAGGTAGAACCTGAGCTGTCTGTGCACATCCAAGGAGTGCAGGATCTTTTCCCCTTTATTCTGAGGGTTAGGGAAGAAGGTTGGCAAATGGATAGATTTCTTTAGAGCCACACTGGACACCACCTTAGGCATAAAGGACAGATTAGTCCTGAGGGAAACCCTGTCAGCATGGAAAATAATGAAGGGTTCCACAGCCATTAGTGCCTGTAACTCAGACACTCTTCTTGCTGAAGTTATGGCTAACTCTGCTGAAGCTGCAGGTTCAAAAGGGGGAAGCGTGAGCTTTACCAATACAAAGTTAAGGTCCCAGGCAGGGGTGGGTGCTCTCCTAGGGGGCCTTACGTTGTTAGCCCCTCTCAGGAACTGTTTGATGAGAGGGTAAGAAAATAGAGGTGGCTCAGTATTATAATGAGCTGAGATGGCAGAGGCATGAATCTTAATGGAGGAGAAGGATAGGCCTCTGTGGAGTAGTTCTGCTAGGTAATCCAGGATTAGAGGTTTGGAGGGCACTGATGTATCCTTCCCTTGAGACTGATTCCAAGAACAATATCTTTTCCACTTTTCAGCATAGGATTTCCTAGTACTAGGCCTTCTGGCTTCAAGAATGACATCCAGCACCTGTTTGCTGAGGGTTGCTGATGGTGTATTCAAGGGATAAGCCAGGCTGCAAGGTTTAGGGATTGCAATTGTGGATGCAAAATCTGTCCCTCCTGCTGTGACAGCAGGGTAGGAGTCTGGTGAAGGTGCCAGGGTGGCACTGTTGTCAGACTGCGCAAGAGTGGGTACCAGTGCTGGCATGGCTAGTCAGGGGCAATAAGAATTGCCCTTGGCCTGACCTGTTTTATCTTGAGTAGTACTTTTGAGAGGAGGGGCAAAGGGAAAGGCATAAATTGAGAGATTTTCCCACTGAAAGGATAGGGCATCCACCTTCCAGGCCCTGCTGTGTGGGTTCCTGGTGCAGAATTTGCTCAACTGGTGGTTCTCGAGGAAGGCAAATAGGTCCACCTCCGGTGTCCCCCACCTCTGGATCAGAAGGTTGAAGGTGTTGGGCTCCAATTTCACCTCGTGTGGGTCTAGTAGATTTCTGCTTAAGTTGTCTGCCAGTGAATTTTGTTTGCCTGGCAGGAATTGAGCTTGTAGATGCACTTGGTTGCTCAAGGCTGTGTTCCACATGGCCATGGCTAACCTGCAGAGTGGGTAAGAATGGGTTCTCCCTGCTTGTTTATGTACCACATAACTGTAGTGTTGTCTGTTTTTATAAGCAGTTGTCCTGGAAGGATTAGGTATTTGAAGGCTGTCAGAGCATTCTGTACAGCTAGCATCTCTTTTTGATTGATGTGCAAGAGAATCTGGGCTGGGCTCCAGTGGCCCTGAATACATTTGCCTGCCACGTGAGCCCCCCATGCATAGTCTGATGCGTCTGTTGTCAGGGTTTGGGTGGCGAGGGGTTGAGTGAAAAGCAGTCCCTTGTTGTGGTTGCATGCTTCTGGCCACCAAAGGAACTATGCCCTTAGACAAGGTATGATTGGAATGACTGTTTCCAGGTCCTGAGAATGCTGGCACCAAAGACTTTTTAAGTACCATTGAAGTTTCCTCATGTGCAGTCTTGCATATTGAATTAGCAGAATACATGAGGCCATGAACCCTAGGGCTTGCAGTATTTTTCTTGCAGATAGCTGGGTTCTGGTGGCCATTTGTTTGAAGTAGTTTGTCAGATAGACCTGTTTTTCTGAAGAAAGAAATGCCATCTGGGAAGTTGTGTCCAAGCTTGCTCCCAGGAATACAATTTTTTGACTGGGTACCAGTTGTGATTTCTTTTCATTGATGGTGTACCCCAATGAAGTGAGAAGTCTTTTTATAAATGCCAGGTGCTGAAGTAGGAATTCCTGAGGAATTCCTGACTGTCTACCTGAATCAGGCAGTCATCCAAGTATGGGAAAATGTGGATATTTCTCTGCCTGCAATATGCAATGGCTGGAGCCAGGCACTTTGTGAATACTTTGGGCACAGTAGATAAGCCAAAGTGAAGTGCAGAGAACTGATAGTGCATAGAACCTGCCCTGAAGCATAGATATTTTCTGCATGACTCTCTTATGGGGATGTGCAGATAAGCTTCTTTTAAGGCTAGAGTGACTAACCAGGCATCCTTGGCTAGCATAGAGAGAAACTGTTGCAGGGTAAGCATCTTGAATTTTGGGACCACAAGAAAGGTGTTGAGAGTTGATAGATCCAGGATTGGGAGCCAAGAGCCCTCTTTTCTGGGCACCAGGAAAAGTCTGGTGTAGAAACCCTGCCCCCTTTGTTCTACTGGAACAGGTTGAATAGCTCTGATACTGAGCAGGGAAAGTACTTGCTTTTGAGTCTTTGCCCACTGGTTTGGAGGAAGGTCTGGAAACCCGCTTGGGGTTGGCAGTGTATGGAAGTAGAATCTGTACCCCTGGGATACAATATTTAGGCCCCATCTGTCCTGAGTAATGGACATCCAGTTTTTTTGCATGAAGGGCAAGTTTTCCTCCTAGGGGCACAAGTAATTAGGCAGGGCTGTGAAGGATAATTGAAAAGTCACTGTGAACTTTTTCCTTAAGGGGGCAGCTTACCACTTCCTGTTTTTAAGGTGGGGGCACTCCATTGTTTAGATCTCTGCATACCCTGAGACTGTAGTCTCAGTGGCTTGCTTCCCCTGGGTTTGGTCTGAAAAGGCCTCGAAGGGGCTGGAAAGGACCAGTTTTTAGAAGGCCAATGCCTACTGAATCTAGGTGGTTGCACTTGTAAGAATTCGTTAACAGTTTGCATAGATTTAGCTGTTTCTTCCATCTTTTTAAGAACCTCTTTTGTTTTGGTGCCAAATAAACAGCCCTTATTTAAAGGAGCATCTAGCAATTTGGATTTGACATGATCTGGCAAGGTTTTTTCCTTCAGCCAAGCATGCCCTCTCAGTACAGACCCAGTGACTGCAGCCCTGCAAGATGCTTCTAGGGCATCAAAGTCACACTGCAAAGTATGCTTACTAACTTGGTTTGCAGAGTGCATTAACTCTTGTAAATCTTTATTTTCTGCATAATCTGTAAGTAACACCATTTTTTGTTTAATTAGTTCCATAATATGCTGCTGGTACTTCAACATGTGAAACTGGCAATTCAATGTCCTGATGGTAAGAGTTGCAGAGGTATATACCTTCTTACCCCATCTGTCTAAAGGTCTGGAATCCCTGTCTGAAGGGGTAGGATTTTGATACCTTTCGGTCCCTGGGAAATGGTTTCTGGATCCGCAGTAGGATTCTTGAAGAGAAAGTTTTGGGAATCAGGTACTCTGTTGCACCTGTCAGGTTTCCTAGGGGCTGGGGGTAAAGTATCTGGAGTAAGACTGGATTCCATAAAAACATCTAGGACAGGGGCTATAGCTAGAGGCCTGTGCTGAGGCAACTCTAAAAATTCTTTGAGTCTCTTTTTGGACTGAGGGTAGTCCTGGCATTCCCAGTGGAAAGGCTCTCTTAAAGTATGCAAGGTTTCGCCAAAAGAAAAGTCTTCTGGAGGGGAAGCAGAGGGAATGCATTCCTCTGCATCTGAATCCTCATAAGTTGATAAGGGCATGTCCTGATAATCAGAAGGGTCAGAGTCATCGGAGTCCTGGTCTATAGAATCAGAATGAAACTCAATTCTTTGTCTCTTAGCAGGGGAAGGCTGGCTTCCCCTAATTAGGGTAATAAGGTCTTCAGCCACTCTAAGCATTTGTTTTTGTGACATGGGAGCTTAAGCATGCACTTTGGTCATCTGTTTTCTAGGCGTAGTGCATACTCTGGGCCTCAGAAATTCTATAGTCTTAGCTAAAAATATAGTCATCGGTTTAATTCGAACATCAGTAGGTCAGAATACACCCTCAGAAGCCAGTGCCTGCACCGTGGCTCCAGACCCATCCAAGGTAGAGACATCCGCAGGTTCCATAGTCGAAGAAGCATCTCGCAGCATACTGGACTCCGAATGGGTGTCAGCAGAGGCCTACGAATTTGTAGAACTGGGCATCAGGGGCTGCAAAGGTGCCTCACTGAGTACCAGTGGACTGGGACTAGCTTAACAGAAGCATCGTTGGCAGTTTTGGACCTATGCGGTCTGTCTCTGACTTTATCTTTACGTTTTTTCGGAAGATCGGTAGTCAGATGGCTTATCGAAGCCATTTTGGAATACGGAGAATGAGAGCGAAAGAATTTAGTGACAAAGATAGCCTAACGACGAATGGTTTGGGCGTTAAACAAGACATAAAACCAATAGCAAGGGATGTCGTGGTCTGGGCCTAAACAGGTGACGCAATAGCAAGGGACATTGTGGTCCGGGCCTAAACAGGTGACGCAGTAAGAATGAAAATCTCTGTCAGGTATTTGCTTTCCACAGGCAAGACTATTGTTAACTTTTTCTGACATCGGTTAGAGCAAGAAAAAATGATCCCCAGTGGGGTATTTAGCTTTAGAAGACTTCAGGATTACAAACTCAAAAATGAAAATTTCAGGTAGTGGCCGACCGGCACTTGCAAACTGCTTCTGCTTCAGGCTCCTCCTCGGCAAGAAAGACTGGGATAATGGTGTCAGCTGCCTGTTTTATACCCTTGATGACCTGATGTCATGGAAGAAGCGACGGCATCCGATGAAGAAATCCTAAGAATCTGGTATTCGGTCCGACTGAGGGCTACCTGCAGGCAGATAACCCAAGTGTGATGGCTGCAACAGTGAAACACGAAGAACATCATTACAATATCATTACCACTATATATAAACAATTGATCATTACTCAGTCCATTACATTTCAATTAATTTAGTATTAATCTATTCAATGTTACACTAATTCACTTAAAGAGTAAACAGTACAACATTTTTTGCATCAATATGTATTTTCTATACAACAGAAATTATGAAATTTTGTAATATTATTGACTTGTCTGAAGTCCTTAGTTATTAACCAGAAAATCAAGAACAGTGAAAAAATATGAGACAAAATCAGAGAGATATTCTACAAAATCAGATACAGTTGGGAGGCACTGTTCCCTGAATACCTCTCAACTTTGCTAAAGAACTTTGGGCATAGCAAAAAATAATGCAGGACTAATTCAGAAAAAAAATGTATTATTACTCTAATTCACTTAAGAATTTTAATAGAACAACAGATTTTACATCAACATAGTTTCTTAAAAATAAGAAGCATGAAACCCTAATGTCTAGCTTTACTGACTGGTCCAAAGTCATTAGTGATTGGCCAGAAAATCAAAAAAACTATAAGGAATATGACAAAAATATGAATAAAAATCAGAGACCTTCTGCAAATTCAGGGACAGGAAAGAGGTATGCATTCTGGGCATGCATTCTGAGACAAAAGCACAGGGTGGCATGCATTCTGAGATGGAAGCTGAACTGTTACACATACTTAAACACATAGGCGTGCACAGATGCACTGGTGCACTTATGCAAACACACATACATGCACTCCTGAACACTTGCATACCCATGATAGAGAGTATTTGAACTCAAGCACACTTGTGCAAGCCTACACACATACTCAGATACATATGCAGACATAAACGCACACACACTGAAGTAAGGATTCTGCCCTCTTTTGAATGTACAACAAGGACATTAGCGATTCCTCACATTTTTTTTTTTTTTTTAAAATAATGCAGCTCATCCAAAGTTGAGGCTACAGTGCAGGATTTGATTTAAAGTATGGGGCATTCAGCTCCCCCCTTGCCCTGTGATACTGATGCCCTTGCCACTGAACTCTATGCATACCGACAGACAGAAAAATTCTTGAGGACATCCAATTGATATACTCAATCACTTGCATTTGTGTCTGAATTGTGTCAGTGGCACAACAGGTAGCACATCCGCTGTTCATGCTGGAAGACTTGAAGGCTGTTGGTTGTATTCCTGCTTTAGGTGATTAGATTGCTGACACTGCAGTGAGCACAGGAGTTGCTGCACTTCTGAGTGTGTTGTCCTTTGGATGAAGCATTAAAATCAAGGTCCCATCTATTTGCATTGGTTGCAGCTCAGGCAGATGTAAAAGATCAGCACCTATTGAAAAGAGGAGTTGAAGTTCTCTGATGCTCTGGCCAAATGTCTCCTAAAAGTAGAAATACCGCATTGATTTTACCCTCAAAAAAGTTCACTTGTCTAGTGAGACTAATCTGGTCAACAAAGAAGCAATAAAAAAAAACTTCTTTATGGAAAGTGACTTAATATTTGTAGGCACAGACTATAGAAGCATAGGGGACATACTGATTAACCTGTATCTAAATTGCAACATCTAGTATGTAAATT